>NC_141535.1:166262500-166562500 GCF_021556685.1 Rattus norvegicus
TAACTTGTGATGTAATGTTTACATTTACTAGTCTACAGCTTCACTAAAGTCATTGCTTTGCTTGTTTGTGTTTTGCTTTGGTTGAGATAGGGTCTTACTAACCCAGGATGGCCTTGAACTCACTACGTAGCCATACTTCTGATCATTCTGCCTTCACCTTCGCAGGCCTGGCATACGCTACTATGTCCAGCATACCTGTTGCCTTTTGAAAATGCTAAATTTATGCACAGGGATTAATCTGGAGATCATTGTTTTGTACAAAACTAGAGCCCAAAGTCTCACATCCCAGGGTCACTTAAACTCCTACTCCCTGGAAAGCACATCTCCTGCTACACCAGCCCCTCCCCCACAGGGCTCCATCCTAAAACTCCAGTGTGCCTGAAAACTTCATTCCAGCCCTCTGCAGGTGACACTTATGAAATCAGCTATGCATCAATTTCCCCCCTGCGTTTATAGTGATTTTCTAGCAAAATATTTTTCAAGTTATGTAATATGCTAGCTATATTTCTGGGAATTGAATGTTATGTAAAATATAGCCAAAGTTTTGGAAGACTGAAAAGGTTTTAATTTTGTAAAAACAATCTTAGAATTTTTGAGTAAGTCAACGTCTGTAGAACTATAAAGACAAAATCTATCTAGAAAAAGGAAGATGAAAGTGGACGGACTATGAAGGTAGATGTGTGCAGCCACCCACTGTGGTCACAGAATGCAGAACATTCTGGATCAGTCTCACTATATCTGAATCCTTCTTAAGTAATTGTGATTGTTTCTCGTGTTAGAGCTTCCAGACGCCAGGAAGCATTAGAAAAAAGAGTTTTGGCTCTTTTAGCCCACAGTCTTTCAGGATGAAGGGCAAGAGGCTTCCATCTGGTGGTGGCCTTCCTGCTGTCAGGGTCCTGGCTTAGTGTGATGGAGTCCAAGGCCGGGGATTGAGGTCTTTCTTTGCATAAGTCAGTGTCTTTCTCTTTTTAAAAATTATTATTAATCATTCCATTCATTTACATCTCAAATGATATCCCACTTCCCCGTTACCCCTCTGCAAGCCCCCCAGCCCACAACTTCCCTCTCCTCCCTCCGCTTTGCCTCTATGCTCTACCACCCACCCACCCTATCCTACCCCACCACTCCAGCATCCCCCCCTATGCTGGAGCATCAAAACTCCACAGGACCGAGGACCTCCCCTCCCATTGATGTCAGACAAGGCCATTCTCTGCTACCTATGTATCTGGAGCCATAGGCCTCTCCCTGTACACTCCTTGGTTGATGGTCTAGTCCCTGGGAGCACTGGATGGTCCTGCTAGCTCCCAATATAAGAGTCAGTATCTCTTATATTCTGTCAGGGAATGATGACTGCATCCCATTCTAACTGCCCCTAAAAGTCATCCCCCCCCCAATACCACCAGGGCCAGAGTTTTGCTTTCTTAACATCTCTCCATGAGAATTAAATTTCAGTGCATAAGATCAGCTGTCCCAGCCACTTGGAAAACTTACTGGGACGATGTCTTGAGTAGGAGAATTCAGTGCCTCTGGACAGGGTGATAATGCCCCATCTCGAAAAAGGGAAAATAAAAATAAAAATTTCCACACATCTACTGTGGGGGATATGTTCAAGCAATGTCAGAACCACATCAGTGAGCCTTGAAACATCATGTAATGTCATATTTACCTCTAAGATGGGACATCTGGTATACAGAGTAAAATCTCTGTCAGTGACTCTTGTAATTGCTATAGAAGGATGCAAGTAATGGATACTGGTTACAAACCGGATATAAAGCTTTTTTTTTTCTAGTTCTAATTCTGTCATTTTTTGTTTTGTTTTGTTTGTTTTAGGTGGTGAAAAAAATCTAATGTGAAACCTCCACATTCCAGAGAGAGAGACAGAGAGAGAGAGAGAGTAAGCACATGCCCAAGTATATTTATTGCTCTTCAGTTCACCTCTCATAGTTTGAAGGCAGGGAAGCACTGTGTTTGACACGAGGCACACATAACAGCAAATACTTCTAACCAAATTTAGCCAGTCATTGTTTCCATGGCAACGCCTTGCTCTGAGAAACGAGATTTCTGGTCACTTGTTTGAAACAGTGTGGGTAATTCTCAGGGTTACACGGAAAGGAGTTAGCTCTAAAATGAGGGAAGAGAAACATGAACTCTTTATGCCTCATCTTATTTGGGAAAGCAATTTTTAATCATTTACCAATCTGGCTTCGTTTTTAAGCACAGTTATCCTTCATAGCCAATCAAACTACTGTAAGGAGTTAATCTGAGGATGTTTATTAGGGAGATATTACAAACAAAACAAGCAAACAAAAAACCTAAAAGCAGGACATGAGGACAGAAGAGAGATTCTGCTTGGGAGACGCAGGCAGGATGTTGTTGGTTCTGTTCCCAGCTCTGTGAGATGCAGTGCACCCTCAGGATGCAACATGCTAGAGCAACGCCGAGAATAACTGACGTGTGAACGATGCAGGTCAATGGAGTTCGGCTCACACAACCATCAGAGGTCATTGACGTCTTTTCTACTCAGAAGGAACGTTTCTCCACACTGAAGAGCGGGATCACTTGGCAGCTAGTACGGCATTTACTGCCAAACCCGACAACCTGAATCTGATCCCCAAACCCACATGACAGAAGGAGAGAACCCACTTCACGCCTTTTGTTCTCTGTCTTCCGATACATACATAGCACATTCACACTCCCCCTATGCACGTGCCCCTTTGCATATGCCAAACAAGCAGTGGTACTTTGATTTTATAAATCTCTAAAAAAAAAAAAAATAGGTTGTCAATATGTAACTGTGGCTGTCCTGGAACAAACTCACTATGTGGACCAGGCTGGCTTCAAACTCACAGAGGTCTATATGCCTCTGCCTCCTGTGTGCAGCATTAAAGGCCCAATACCACCAGGGCTGGTTGCAATGATCTTTCTGGTAGACTTTTTATCATCTGATGTGAAAGACAGAAGACAGCACAAATTCCCAGCAGGTTCTTATTTAAACATAGTATTTTAAACACTTAGTTCAATTTTGTTAATGCCATAGATTCTGGACCTGTTTTCAATTGAAACACTGAATTACAACGAATACACAAATATAAGCCCTCTTTGGCTAAGAATTGACATCATTTCTAAACACATATCAATGTATCATAATTAACTCCAAGCAGATCAAAAGAAAAGAACCAGAAAGTATAGTGCTTGAATACTTTCTGCCTCCAAAGGGCAAATACTCTTATGTTAAAATCTCATTATAAAGCTTTTTTTTTAGGGGAAGATATGTTTTGGAGGTGTGACCCATCATGATGGCGGGGGCAGGAGGCTGGAGACTGGGCGCTAGGCTGCTTGCCTGCATTTTCATGGATCATCAAACAGTAAAAGCTCCCGCTCTGTAAAGAAGAAAATGTGTCTTTTAAAAGAAATACCGCAACCTCTCGGTTTTACTGAGTACAAAGACTAATGAAAAGAAAGACTTTTTTTCCTCATGGCACAAGTCATAAAAAAAAGTTTCTTAGAGATATCCGGGATACTTATTTCCAAAAGTGATGTTGTCATTACCAAACCAGCTTAAATCGGTTATAATACAGCCACAGGACTAGGGAGGTGGTGCAGTCAGTAAAGCCATTGTACAAGCGAGAGGGCATATGTTCATAAAATACAACGTACGTGAAATAAAGGTGGAGGGGGAGGACCAACTCAGCAAAGCTGTCTCCTGACCTCACACATCATAGAAGACACATCCTGCTACACACGAAATCAAACAAAATAATGACAAGTGATAGAGGACAGCAGGTGACCTCTGGCCTCTGTGAGCACATGCACCCATGTGCACACACATTGTATGTACACACACACACACACACACACACACACACACACACACACACACCCCAGCTATGACTTCTATAACAAAGTCTATTTAGAAAGGACCTGGCTGGGGTTGGGGATTTAGCTCAATGGTTAGAGCGCTTGCCTAGGAAGCACAAGGCCCTGGATTCGGTCCCCAGCTCTGAAAAAAAGAACCAAAAAAAAAAAAAAAAAAAAAAAAAAGAAAGAAAGAAAGGACTTTGGTCAGGCGCCTTCCAGAATCAAAGTCCAAATTTATGTATAAATATATAACTCGGTATCATGTGAAACACTGAAAGGTCCCTGACCAAAATGCCTCGTCCCAGAATCCTTTTGCCCAGAAATACAAAATTCCGTTTGCGAATATGCAAATGCATTATTAATGCAAAGATATAGAAGCAAGTAGGATGCCAAGGTTGTGTTACATTAATGTGACTACAGAGCTAATCAATGTCTCTCTCCCTTTATCATTTCAATGCACATATGTATCTTCCCCAGGAACTATGCTTTTCTTTTTTTAAAAAAAATCTATACATCTTCACAAATGAAAGACAATTAAATTAAGATAATTTCTTGAAAATCTGCAAGGTATGTATGTATATAAATATTCTTAATATGTATAATTGTGAATATACAACATTTAAATATTTATATACATTTGTGTTCATTCAATATTTTTATAATACTAAAATATAAGAAGTTAGAGGAAAACATTCTATATTGTATTATGCTAGTGCTAGGAAAATGTTAGCACAAAAAGCAAATAATGTTTTTAAAAACAAAGTTTGTCTCATGTTTTAGTAAAATAAGAGGAAAACTAATATTTTTCAGTGTTTCAAACAGGACACAATGAATGATTCCAAGAATATCACTAACATGAAAAATGTGATTTTTTTCCAAGTAATTCTCGCCTATCCTACTTGGCTTGCTATTTTTCTAATGAAAACAGAAACCCTGGAAGAAATTGACACATTTCTTTAAAATACTGAAATGAACATAGAACCACAGTGAGGCTCCTAACACATAGCCTTCCTTTCCTCACACTTTCCTTGCTGGTGGTGGCAGGCTTTCGGTTTTGTTTATTCAGATACGGTCTAGCTTTGTAGCCTAGGCTGACCTAGAACTCACCATTCTCCTGCCTCAGACTCTTAAATGCTGGGGTTACAGCTGTGTTCCACCATACCAGACCCCCTACAAGTTCCTCTCTTAGAAATATTTATATGTTGTGAATATTTTATCAGACGTGGGGAAGCTTCCTGATAGAGTTCTCCAGTCCCACATGGCGCCTCTGCCCTGGTAGTGTACAAAAATCAGAGCTGCCCTGCCGCCGTTCTAACTCGCTGCTCTACATAATCGTTGAGTCAAAAGTATTCATCATTCATCCTGCTATTCATTCCTTATTTATCAACTCATCCATAACACATTGTGATGAATCGCAGATATCAACGTTAACACTCTCATGCCTGTGCTTAAATAAACAGACGAAAACTAACGCTTAAGGAATAATTCTACAGAAGAAGACAAGGAGAATAGCACTCTCAAAGACAGTTTGTTTATTTTTAGATCACAATGAAGCTAAATAACCTCCCGAGTCACGAATGTTTTCATTGCATCCTGCAAGCTTCCTATTTTTGCTCTGGATCATCCTTTTGTTGGTCTCTCAAACGAGAGCATCGGAACTTACATTACAAAGCCACCCCAGCATCTAATTCTGTAATTATCTTCGTGGGACTGAGTCACAGAGGGAGCTAACCTTAAACCAAATCGCAATGCCTTGATCCATTTTCACCAACTTTTTAAGGGTATGGACCACTTAAAAATCCTCCTGAAGGAACTAAAGAACAAATGGAGAGACATGTGAACACTGACTCAAGACTCAGGAGTATCTGTGTCACTAGTCGGGGTTGGGTGGCTAAGGGTTGAGACACTACACTTGACTTGGGAAGCATATATGTGGGGAAAGCTTGGGCTTTGAAATTGGGAACCAACCCTGGGTTAGCCTCTTGGAGACTCTTTCTGATGGCCAAATTCATTGACTGAATAAAGGAGGTGGCTATCTAGACCCTACAAGCCTTGGTCCCACCATCATGCCTCTCATATGATGGGAGTCTTAAAATAGTGGCTCCGAGTACTAAGAAAGGAAAAACACTGGAACAATTGATATGGGAACTAGAGCCAGTTATCTGAGTTTGAAATCTATGTCAGTGTTGCTTTCTAGGCCATAGGATTCTGGCAGAGGACAAAACAGCAGTAACTGTGGGGCGGGATTGGTCAGTAGAAGAACAGAAACTTTGCAAGCACAAGGTCCTAGGTGCTATTCCCAGCAGCAAGGGAAGTGCAACCAGTAATGTGCATATCACTTCTCTGTCAGAAATAGCCTACGGTGGTCTCCTGAGGCCGTAGGGAGTTGAAAAAGTTCTATCACCCATGACATCATAGTTGTGTCATAATGTTGTTTTAGCGTGAAATATTACATGCTTATGATGATGCAGATGTTAACAAGTCTACCTTGCTTACTGCTCACATATTACAGCATGGACAGTGATGTGTAGCATAGAATATTTGGTAATGATACTACACAAGCACTGTGTCTCTGGTTCACGTATTTTAAATACTGTGCCTGATATGACTTATAAGAAGGAAAGGTTTACTTTGGTTCTTAGTTATGGAGGTTGGGTCCATGCTCAGTTGGGTCCGTGTCAAAGCAACCACAGTGGGAGCATAATGGTAGACAGGAAGTGAGGAAATTAAGGGTCCCAGCAGCCTGGAGGAGGTAACACCTCCTGCTAAGTCCCCTCAGGAAGTTCTCATTGACCCTGTCTTAGTTGCTTAGCCACGACCAAGGAAACTTAAAGAAGAAAGTTTATTGGGACTTACAGTTTCAGAGAGTAAATTCATGACTACCACATCCTGGCAGGGAGCACGGCAGCAGGCAGGCAGGTATGGCGCTGGTGCAGTGGCCAAGAGCTTTCATCTTGATCCACAAGCACACGGCAGAAGGCTAACTGGTAATGGCTATACTTTTGTAGCCTCAAAGCCCACTTAGTCCAATTTGTTCCACAATACTTCTCCCCTTACCCAGTACTGAAGAGAGAACCCAGGGCCCACATGTTTCGCAAGTGCTCCACTATGAGCTCTACACCTACCCTTTGCTTCTCAGTTCTAACCCTCTAGCTTCTGGTTCATGCTCGATTGATTGTGGGTTACACTGCTGGAACAGAAGTGTGTCTACAGAAGCACCCTGAGTTCAGCTGTACTTGAGTGCAGTTTGGCAGCGAGGACAACGGTTTCCACTAGATTTCAGTGTTAACTATACTCATTAGACCAACTGAGGAGCAGTGTCCCTCTATGGTGTACTAGGGTCTCTGAATCTACACTCTGCTTTGTCTCATCCTGTCGTTGAGCCCCTAACGAAACTTGCAATTCCCAAATAACTTTTCTTTCTTTGCCTCTTTGCCGTTGTTGTTTTGTCTTGTTTTGAGTTTTGATCTTTGGTTTGGTTTGGTTTCTTTGAGTAGCTCTGGACTGACCTGAAACTCATTGAAACTGGCCTTGAGCTCACAGAGGTCAACCTGCCTCTGCCTCCTGAGTGCTGGAATTAGAGATCTGTCCACCACTACCTGTTACTTTTTTTTTCTGTTTTGGGGGTGCGGTGGGTGTGGATATACTGTACACCTCAGGCTGACTTTGGTCCTCACAACTCCTGGGGGGCTGAGAGATAATCACTACACTCCCCAAGTTCATTCTCCTACATGACCTAGCTGAAAAACTAGAAATCTGTCTTGGTTCTTCCTCTGGAAGTGCAAATGTTACTATATTTCTTTAAAAAAAAAAACTTTTTTCTTCCCAGAACTCAGGTCTGCAGGAATCTGGGCATCACCTCAGACAGGATTCACCATGACATGGCCTGGGCACATGGATGGAGTACCTTAGGGTCTGAAGTCACTGTCAAGCATGTTCCCTGTACCTTCTCGGACCCCGGAGAGCCTCTGAGGTCAGTCCGGGGAGCCAACGCCATCCCTTGAACATGTGTGACCAACCATAGAGAGGCCATGCCAATCCAGCTCTCATTCCATCAGGAACCAGTCCACCGGGTCTCACCCTCTAGACCCCGACAATCTTCCTACCCTGTTCAGACATCATCCCTGCCAGTGCCACTTAGACGGTGTCACAAAAACCCATCTTCATTTTAAAACAAACTCCTAACCGAGGCTGCAGTATATGAAAAATTCAACCGCATATTGTATTAGACCTAGATATCCATTGAGACTTTAGGCTACAAGCCCTCAGGAAGCTGGCCTGACATCTGTGACAAAAGACTCGAGTTCAACCCCGAATTCTACTGATCTTAGAGAATAAACACTCACACACTGGTCCTCCTTCAAGGTATATTATTCTATAAAGTAGTTCCCCCCACTGACATTTGTACTTATATGTTTTTTTAAACCTCTACATCTTTGTAGTAATGACTATCTTAGAGTAAAAGTGGAAAGGCAAGTTAGAGGTGTTATTAGCCATTTGTAGATCAGTGTTTTACCTTGGGTAAGACCGTAGAGATAATGGGGAAGGAAGGGCTTCGCAAAATATTATTCCAGTTATTATTTTAGTCATTCATGTGCTACTGCATTTTTATAAGTGCACCAGTGGAAATAAGGAAGGCATATTGTTCTTAATACTATAATTATGCTTTAACTGGAAATAAGCTCTTAGCCATGCTTCCATTATTCCCTCTGTAGCTATTTATTTTCTTTGTCCTGGAATAGCTATGCATTTTTCAAAATGATAGTCATAGAACCATACACACACATAAAGAGAGGAAGAAAGAAAAGGGAAAAAAGGAGGCTTAGCTCTGATCAGTTTCTTTGCTTTTACGTGGAGCTGCCCTTAAACGTTTTCAAGTAGATAGCCATGCATAATTGAAAAACACAAAGCAAACACTTCCTGATTATAAATAAGACTTTGCTTCTCGAGGCTGGTTTAACAATATAGTGCTCGGTGATCAAGGGCAAAACAAGGCAGTGCCAAACGAAGGCTGCACTTTTGCTAGTGCTTAATGTAAAAATCACCGATTGTGAGCAGACAGCACTGTTCTTACATTGAGCTTCTGGGACACACACACACACACACACACACACACACACACACACACACACACACCATATCCTAGCTGCTTCTGCCTAACAATTGCATTTAAAATAATAGCATTAGAAATCTTCAAAGCCTGGACTGTGAAGGTAGATCCAACCAGTAAAGTGCTTGCCTTGCAAGCCAGAGAGAGATCCTGCCTTCCCTCCAGAACCCTGTGAGAAAAGCAGGCTATGGTGGCTTGCTACTCACAAAGCCAGTGCAAGGGAAGTGGAAGCTGGAGGAGCCCTGGCACTCACTAACCAGCCAGCCTAGCTCACTCAGTCAGTCCCTGGCCGGGGAGAGATCCTGTCTAAAGAAATAGACAACTTTGGGGAGTCGCTCTGGGCTTTCTTCTGGCCTCCATACTCCATCACATAGCTGCAACTTTAAATACATGCACACAAGAAATATTCAAACTCATTAATAAGAATTTCTTCTAAACAAAAACAAATGTAACAGCCAAAAGTGGGGAGTTCCAGTGTGTCACTATGGAGTAGGGGACTGAGTGACAGCAAGGCACTGTGCATTTCAAAAAGTGGGATAAAAGAGTCTAACAGTTACCGTCATTAAGAAACAAGAGGGAGGGCACGCACACATTCCTAACTGGGTCTAAACATCATACAATTAACCCATTTCGATGCAAGACTTCTTTCTTTCTTTTGTTTTTGCAGTACTGGGGATTGAACTTATGACCTCACTAAGTGTTCTACTACTGAGTGATGTGAGCAGCCCACTAGGTACAATTTTTGTTTTAATGCGTCAGTTAAAAGTGTAGTGAAGGGGCTGGGGATTTAGCTCAGTGGTAGAGCGCTTACCTAGGAAGCACAAGGCCCTGGGTTCGGTCCCCAGCTCCGAAAAAAAAAAAAAAAAAAGAACCAAAAAAAAAAAAAAAAGTGTAGTGAAAACACAAGCAGACCTATGCCAATACAGTTATTATTTTTCTACCTCAAGTCCCTGTATTTATTAATGCATATGCTGACTTTAAAAATTACATTCTCAGCTTTGTAATACATGATTCTATAATAAATATTTCTATATTCTGGCATGGTGCTAATATTTTAATAAATTAACAATATTTTAGGCGATGAATATACTACAGTAACTTGCTTTTTATCATTCTATAGTGAGACAATAAACATCTTGGGAAACAATTTTCCCCAACTGAAATAATGTCTTTCCATAGGGGGGAAATTATGTGTATGTGTATGAGCTTCTGTGAGTTTATGTGCACGACATATTCAGGAGCCAGTGAAGTCCCTGGAAGTGGAGTTACAGGTGCTCATGAGCCCGCATGTTGGGCCAAAAAACAAACCAGGTCCTCTGCAAGAGTAGCAAGTGCTCTTAACCGTTGATCCATCTTTCCAGCCCATGTTGTTGCATTTTGAGGGTCTTAATCTAATTTTGCAAAGGTTAAGGTTGAAATTACAAGCCGAATTATTCTTCCAGCTCTGTTTGTTTTCCATCAGCACCAGACACAGGGACCTCTGAACAGTTCAGTGACTATGTGTACTGGGTATTAAAGTCAGGGCCTCCCATATGCTAAGCTATACCCCTAGCTAGCCCCAGTGACTTTAATTTGTACTCCTTATAGAACAGTTGTTTTTGACATAATTAATTGTTTAGGAAGCAAATAAAAGAAGCATTTCTCTTTAGCTGCTATTTACATTAGATTACAAAAACCTCAGGTTACTTTCAGATTATGAGAGAATGCTCTAAGATCCCACATCAGATCATACAAAACTGTTATATTAAAGGGCAGATAGGAAATGAAAATTACTGACCCTTCACTAACTGAGCCATCCAACCCTTTGTAAGAGGCTCTTTGATTGCTGTAAAAGCTACATATTTTAAAGAGGATTTGCTTCTCATTGGTTTATATTTTTCCCTTGTTGGAAAACAAAAAAGGCTCCATGGTTACTATGGTCCATACATTTGCAAATCCTAAGTCCTGGTTCAGAGTAATACAGAACATTAATAGAGCAGCTGGACCCCAGAAGGTAGAGGCAGAGGACCTGGGTTCAAGTCTTTCCCAGGAGTAAAACCTTATCTTCTGCTCACTTCTCTGCGTCAGGAGACTTGCAGGGCTGTGTGCTCAGTGAACGATTCTTTTGTAAGGTACCAGCACACAATGAGAAGCAGCCTTGGTATGAGTTCTTGCATCTTTAATCTGCATTCAACCCTTGCTATCTGTCAGCAATGGATTCCCTTGTCTATTGGATGCCTTTCTGTTCTGCATCTCCCGACTCTGTTTTCTCCATCAAATTCTTTTCCTTCATAGCCCCCAAAGCCCATCTAAAACCGAAGGAGAAGCGTGTCTGGGATGTACTTCTTGTCTTGGTGGCCACACTCTCCCAGAAGGATCACAGTTTACAGTATGCAACATCCACTCATTAGGACTGGGAGCCTGTGTCTCAAGCATCTTCGTATGCCTAAATCACCCTAACATGGTACGTGGCTCGAAGAAAGCAGTTGGCTATTGCTTTTGTCTAGTTCTTTGTTGGCACACTTCACGACTTCTCTTATCCTCCACCCTCTGCTTTTATTCTCCATTCTCCATACACAGAGGCATTTCACTGTGAACACCGGAGAGGGAGGGCTGTCAATATGCTTTCACTTCCAAACAGGCACACAATAGTTCCAGTAAGCAAGTGAGATGAGTTTTAGAGAAAGGAGGAGGGGAAACTAGCTTGTCAAAGGAGCAGCTTTTGCATGTCTAAATCTGCCTGCTTTGGGAAGTGAGCCAAAGTCAAGGGTCCAAGACGATTCCGATTCTATTGCATTCCATTTATTATTTATATAGTGCTTATTGCTGTAGTCACAGAGCGCTTTCCAGTGAAATACAACATACCTTTGGGAGCAAAGAAGGAAATGAGGAATGGGGAATGGGGGAGGTGTTGTGGCATCGGTTATCATGTGAGATGCTGGAGTATTGGTTGAGCCAGGAGGCGCCTCCCCTGTCTGACACAGGTGTGAATAATGCATTGTTCAGTGTCAGCAGCAGAAACATTGTAAGCTGGAAGCTTTGTAGGCAAAGCTTTTCTCCTCTAATCAGAGTTCTCACTGTCCCTGGCAACGGGGGAAGGGAGAAATGGGTCCGTAGGTCTTTTGTATCCACTCTGAAATTCAAAACGTGTTTGGAACTTGAGGGATACCCAAACCCACCGTATATCCTCACCCTTCAAGTTTTGGGGGTTGCATGTGTGGTTTTGTTTAGCTTTGGTTCCTGTGGTACAGAGAGAGCGAGTACGGAAATTTCTGGAATCTGGGTTTTGTTCATATGGACAACATTTGGAAAGTTTCAGAAAGGGGAAGGAAAGGGAAATCAGATGATGATGTCAGAAGGCTTCTGGCACACCCCTTGCCTCGGTGTGTGCAGTAGGGGCTCAATACATGCTTTTTTTTGCAGACAGTTCTTCACACAGCTCCAGTGGAAACACTTCCTCCTTAAGGACATCTCAGAAGTCTCAGGAACCCTCTAAAAATACATGAGTCATACCGGTGCTTTAACACCAGATGACCCTTGAGTAAACACTTCTCTAGTTTGGTAGGCAGGGACTTCGATAAGCCACCAAAAATCACAGAAACTTCTTTGCAGAAGTCTCATATCAATGAAAATGTTAAATACAGTTGCTTTAGCCTGCGGTGTTCAATCTTGTCTTTAAAGATTTAAGAGGGTTGGCTCCATCAGAGCAGAGTCCATACCGCTGAGATTATGTTTAGAAGCATTTTCTGTAGGAGCAAAGGGGGCTGGGGGGCTGGGGGGAGGGTGGGAAGAAGACCAAGAAAGAGGTCGCCTTCTGGAATGAAGCCAGAGGGTTCAGCTGCCAGCCTCAGGATGACCCACCACCCTTCACAGTCTTTGTTTGCTTGTTTTCTTTTTTAGGTCAGACCTTACTCATTGTCCAGAATGGCCTCAGAAGGCAGGCTGTCATCTTATTGCCTCAGCCTCCCAAGTACAGGGTTTATAGGTGTGACGTGGCCCAGGAATAGTAATTTAGAGGCTGAAGTGTCCGGTGGCATTTCATTGTGTCTGTAATGTCCATCTGTAATTACATACCCTTCAGTAAAGAACGTTGACCACCAGATGGGTGGGTCAGGCCTGTCATCCCAGCTGCTCAGTGGGCTGAGGTAGGAAATCCACAGGTTCCAAATCAGCCTGGGTTACACAAGGAGAGCTTGTCTCTAAACAAGTAGGTAAAGAAGATCAAAAAGAATGTTAAGTATAGGCATGTCTCTTAGTGGGGCGTGGGGGCGGGGCCGGGGACGAGCCAGCAGAAGCGTGAGCCTGTGCTGGAAGGTGGAGGGGAAGGGATGGAGGCAAAGGTTAGGACAAAAGGTGACTGAGAAAAGGCCTGGAGTGGCACGACTTTACTATTGCACCCACAGTGGGCTTACAGAACTTGTGTAACCCCTTTCTTGGGGTTCTTGTCTGGTTAATAAAAAAAAAGCTAGGAACAGAGTTAAAGAGAAGCTAGTGGACCAGTCATTAGAGTTTAGAAGAAGAGCACCTCATGGCAGGCAAAGTGAACTCCAGCAGCTTCCTGGGAGAATGAGAGGTGGAGACATGTTTTTGATCCAGCATGGAGGTCAGATGTGTGGCAGATACACAGACACATGGTGCGAGCGAAGTTTTAGAGGAAGAGTAAGGAAGCTCAGGGAAAACAAAAATCTACTTAGGTTCTGGCCAGCATCCGAAAGCAAGGCACAGAAAAAGGAAGAGTTAGCCCTTTCGGAACGGTGGTCAGACGCAGCCAAACCTCCCATGGCTGCTCTGCTTGTAGGAGTTTCGCTGGGGAGTAGGGGAGGTGGAAATTCTGGGAAGGAACACTGCAGTGTCTCATGAAGAGAATGGTTTTCTTTCTCTACCTATCCCTTTAGCGTGTCAGGAGGCGAGCTCACCTTCCTAGGGTGGTCCTTGCCAGGATAACTGGCCCAACGGGAATGTCTGGTCTCCACTCAGATGCTATTCTCTTGACCAGTTTTGCTTAATGGCTACTGCTTCTCTGACACCTGAAGAAGAACTACACAAATATGAACGGATTTCTGGTTGGCAGAAAGATAAGGAAGCAAAGGAAAGAAGTTGGGGAAGGAAAGAGAAAGCAAGAAGAAAGGAAACTCCAGAGGCCGATTGCACTGCTATTCCTAAGTCCCATCTGCTGGGAACAGGTCCTGGGCAGGGAGCAGAGGGTCCATCTATATCTGAAGTGGCATCAAATGATGGGGCGGGTGACTCAAAGTCAGAAAGAGAGCCCGTTTCGAGTGAGGAGAACATGAGTGAGGAGAACTAAGGGGATCACTGAACTGCGACCTGCTGAGTTTCATGGCTAGCATATCCCTAACTGGTCAGCAATCATCTTTGGATTCTCACTATTTCTTTTTTTTAAAAAGAGGACTTATTTATTGTTATGTGGATTGATGCTTTGCCTGCGTGTATGTCTTTGTGAGAGTGCCAGATCCTCTGGGCCTGGAGTTACAATCGTGAGTTGCCATGTGTGTGCTGGGAGAGCAGCCAGTGCTCTTAACTGCCGAGCCATCTCGCTAGCCCAGATATTAATGTCGATGTAACTTTTCTTGGGAGACATGAATAGATAAGACACCATTGTCCCAAGTATAACCTGGTGAACCGGTGAGTTTATTGAGCTTACTTGAAAGAGTGTGGGTAAAGGAATACAAAGAGTATTCCCATAACAATTCCTCTGGGGTAAAGTCTAAGGCCAGCATAGTGACAAGTTCTTAAAAGCAGCACTGATGGAGGAGGAGGGGTTGGAATCTCGGGTGTGAGTCTAATGACTGCTCTCACTCCCTTGTTCTATAAGGGGAGGTTAACAGACCCGGTATCAGGAGGGCCCTATGCAGATAATCACAGGTGCTATGACTTCAAATATTTAATAGTCAGTTCCAGAGGACAGCATTCCACATATATTGCTCAATATATTAACTAGCTGTGCCTGGTTGTATTTTAAAAGAAGGCACATCCAGTAGAAAAGACTTAGCCCTAAAAGAATGACCAGGAACGCTAGCAACTGTGGCATTAGTGTGCATTTGGCACGTGCACTCCCATCATTAAAAAATATTTGCATCCTCATGATCACTCCATGAGGACAGCAGCGGTCAGTAAACCATTTACAGAAGAGAAGGTACTGGCTCACACTTAGATGGGGGAAATGTATTTAAGAAAGGAAGAGGCAAATTTCAAATCTTAACCATCCACCTTCTTCAGACTGCTTTACCCTAGTCTTACTCTGTGGCCTAAGGTGAACGAGTCCTGCACATCACTACGGTCTCAGGTTACGTGCTATGAGAGCCTCTGCTATGAGCACCTCTGGTCAGCCTTGTGGATGGCTATTCATGTGCAAATGCAGACCCAGATCCTCTGGTTTTTCAAGAGAAGCTGACCATTTCTATGTGGAAGTCTGATGCTTTAATGTTGAAGCATTTGAAAATGAAGATAAGTCTCACGCGCTCTGAGCACACACGCCCAGCGTCGACAGGGAGAGCTCTGCTTGGCCCCCACCCCCTCCCCTCTGTGTGTCTGACTTCCTCTGGGGCGTTTCCAGAAGGAGCACAGGGTGCCATCCTGCTCTCCGCCCTCCAGCCTCCTCTGCACCAGGCTCCTACCAGCTCTCAATTGCAGCCATCCACCTCCTTAGCTCTTTTGTCCGTTTCTCTTTATTGACTCAGTTTTACTTCTTCTTTTTTTTTTTTTTTTTCTTTTTTTCGGAGCTGGGGACAGAACCCAGGGCCTTGCGCTTGCTAGGCAAGCGCTCTACCACTGAGCTAAATCTCCAACCCCTCAGTTTTACTTCTTTTGGGGGGTAGGGGTGGGGCTGAAATTTGGAAATGAAGTTGTGGCAGGGAAACTTTTTTTGTATGTGGTTTGTCTGTACCTATGAGCTATCGTCTCCACGGATGGGATGGGAACAGGGTGAGGAGCCAACAGGGATGGGAGAGCCACACCCAGGACCTGGATAGGGAGAGAAGGGAACAGAAGGACGGTCTACAGTGGTGAAACGGAGAGTGATAATCTACCAAGAAAATGCCGCGAGCGTGCCAACCCTTGACTGCATTCAGGCCTCAGACAGGCTTGGAAGTTACTGTGTCCCTCTGACACTGCAGACAGCGTTCCTGTGTGTGTGCGCAGGGGAAGGGGAGAGTAACATAGAAGAAAACCATGCTTGCTCTTAAAGGAACAAGGAATCAAACGACACAGAAGAGAAAGAAACTTTATTTTTATTGTTCTAAATAGATGCTGCAACTGTAATGAATGATTTTGTTTATTGACGGTAAATAATTTTGAAAATGTGCATAGTTCAAATGACCTCTACGTTTGGTTTGGAAACTGCTTCGTATGTGATGTTTTAGCAACTTACACACATACACTATTTTTTAACTTTAAAAAAGAGAGAGAGAGAAATGTCTATTTATTTGTGTAGGGGAGGCGCTCACAGTGGGCAGAGGGCAACTCAGAGGTCTCGGTTTGCTCCTTCCACAGCATGGACCCCAAGGAAAGGATTGAGGGCCCTCAGGCTTGGCGGCAGGTACTTTACCCACTGAGCCACCTCACTGACCCCAGACACACCATCGTTTAGTTCCTGCTGTGCACAAGGTGCCAGGCACTGTGGGGGAGAGAGAGGAATGGCAAACCGCAGCCCCCGCCGCCAGAATCTTTTCTGAAGTAGTTCACAGTGATAGATTTTCAAGGGATATGAAGCTCCCTGTAAAGCCGTGTCAAATCTTAAACAGTTCCAAACAACGAAAAACCCTCTGCACCAGACACCGGGCCCAGAAACATCACTGCACATCCACGTGAACATAATCCAAAACACATTTACGCCACTGTAGCCACTCAGTTTTTCTTTCTCCAAAGAAAAGTGCAAAATTGCACTTTCTTGGGAGCTCCTTTGGCATTTTAAACAGTGCGTGGTGCTAATATTTAATCTCGAGCCAACCTTGAGTCAAGCCGGGGGTTTCAATTACTGTACGCAGTGATTTTCTGTTTCAGTGCCCACCCCACCTCCATATTGAGTATTGTCTTTAGATCGGCAGGAATCTCATGTACATTCGTGGAAAATGCTGTCTTAGCTCTCCCCTAAGCTCTCCCTACCTAAAGCTGGGGAGTCCCATTCATCATCTTATTCTCAAGGCTGACGAAAATTATCAGTAAAACACACAAGGACAATAAAATAAAATAATATAAAATAATAAAGCAATCAGGTGGTTCTGCCACCCAGTGAGGAGAATGAATTCCAGATGCTGCCAAAATAAAACAGGTTTGACTAATGTCACCATTCATTTTATTTTGAGGCTTCTCCAGCAGGGTCAAGAGAAACCATTCAGGGACCAGAGGAACTGTGTAGACTCTGAGGACATCAGCTAATAATGAATTGTGTTTTAGTCGAGTATCTGGGGTCTGTCATAAAAAAAAAGATTGTGTGAAATCCTGATGGTGCTGGTTTCTCGTGGATAATCGACAGAGGGACTCACGCCCTGGGTCTCTGTGCAGCTGCACCCTCAGTGCTATGGAGCAGGGTGCACGTGGGCCCTGTGACATCTATTAAGAGGTTGGATCCTGTTTTCCAGACGGACATAAAATTCATGTGGTTTTTTAATACATTTTTTAAGTAGTTCCTGACCCAGTATTCAAAATTGAGAACAGGTGACCAGTGTTTCCCAAAGAATGATAAAAATTCAGGGCATTTTAAAGAAGAAACACCTTCAGGGAAAGTTAACTGAAAATCCCAAACTATGTGAGTAAAGACAGGCGCAGAGGTCAAGGACAGAGAGCATTTTAACATGCGCAAAACTCTGGGTTTTGTCCCCAGAACTAAAGAAAATATATGTATGTAAAATTAATAGAAATAAAACTAGGCTTCAAAACCATGTGGTTAGCATCCTGTTCAACACTGTTAAAGCATGACATCTATGCTTTACTCATATTCTCCCAATAGTTTCTAAACCTATGTGATTTGGGCAAGACTGCCCAATAGGTGAAGGCATTTGCCACCAAACCTGACTATTTGAGCTACAGTCCTGGGACTTACATGGTGAAAGGAGAGACCTGACTCCCACAAGCTGCTCTTTGACCTCCACAAATGTATATAAATCATAGTAAAACCAAAATAACTTAAAGCTATTGTAGTAATATTAGGTAGTCAATAAAAATGTCTTGGAGTCTTGAGTGTTTTGAAAGAATAGAAAAAAAAAAGTTTAATTGGCCCCCAAAAAGGGGGTGGGGCACAAATGTGTGTTGAATGTTTGTAGACCATTGAAATGTGACAGTGCCTCATCTCCTTTAAAGCTCTTCTCTGATAACTTTTCTGTACTAGGTTGTAATAGTTACAATAGAAAGCTATTTGGGTGACAATCAGTGTCTAGTAATTTTTCATATATATTAATTTGAACAGTTAGGTGGGAATCAGGTTGGGTGACAAGCTTTCACTGTAAACCGGTCATACAGCTCCATGAGGAGCTCGAAGGATGGATGGAGTAGGACAGTGGGACAGTGATCATCTAGTTACTGGCACACAAAGTGAACTTGAATGGCTGCTGCGGCGCAGGACAAGGGCAGCCGCAAGAGACGGTGGATCCTTGAAAGTCACTCTGATGACGCCTGAAGAAAGAGCTTGAACCTGAGGTGGGACACAGTTACAGGTGTCTTCAAGGAAGAGACTCTGTTTGCATTACTCGATTGTTGAAGTGCAAACCTCTGTTCTCTCTCATTGATTGATTGATTGATTGATTGATTGATTTTATACATGTGAGCACACTGTTGTCGTCTTCAGACACACCAGAATAGGTTGTGAGCCACCACGTGGTTGCTGGGAATTGAACTCAGGACCTCTGGAAGAGCAGACAGTGCTCTTAACCACTGAGCCATCTCTCCAGCCCAGCCTCTGGGTTCTACTAAATCCAAACAGTTGTGTGAGCTGCGGCTATTCCCACGAATCTAGCTGTCAGCTCACTTGCTATAACAGTGGATTTCTCTCTCCATTGTTGTATTAATAAAGATGATTTAATTTCTTTTTTTAGTCCAAAATAACATTGACATGCATTCTTTCATTTTATTCATCCATGCTACCCAGCTTACCCAGTCAGTGTATGCTGGACAAAGCTGAGCTATTGGTCCCCCTCCCCAACCCAACACCCATAATTACATCAGTTAAATCACATTCTGCCAACTAAAAGCTTATATGGTTTGTATGCATTAATCTATTTTTTTTTTTAAAGATTTAGTTAGTTAGGATTGCTGTTTTGCCTATATGTGTGTCTGTATGAGGGTGCCAGAGATCCTCTGGAACTGGAATTGCAAACATTTGTGAGCCACCATGTGGGTGCTGGAAATTGAACTTCAGTCCTCTTGAATAGCAGCCAGTGCTCCTAACCACTGAGCCATCTCTCTAGCCCCCCCCTTTTTTTTCACTTTGGGGCAAGCTAGGCATAAACTACCACAGAGATACACCCTCCGTTCCAATTTAAAATAACCTTTTAAGCTATCATTTGGGAAATTATTTCGATTAAAAAAAATCTTGTTAGTTATTATTGCAAACATGTTTTGTTGACCACGTCTTTGTAAGCCAACCAGCGCCAGGGGCCTGGGCTTACTATAACACTGGGCTCACATCCACATGGCTCAGGACCAACAGAGATTCCTAAAGGCAGGAGAACCTGTGTGAACAGGCTGGCTGCTTTCTGCAAGATGAAAAGACAAAGTGGAAGACAGAGACTTCCTGAGAACACTTCCCACGTTAACCGAGTGTCTCGAACAGTTAGGTGGGAACCAGACTAGAGGACAAGCTTTCACTGTAAGGTTCCAGCTTTCCAGCACCCAGAGCAGGACAGTGACTTAGGAAACCTGCTCAAGGAGTAAGTTCCCAAGGTAAAATAGCAACCTCTTGTGGCTGGCCTCAGGTGAAGAGTTTTGGAGGTGACATAAGAACATCTTCTCTTAAGGGACCCCCGTTGAAGGAATCAGAGAAAGAACTGGAAGAGCTTGAAGCGGCTCGAGACCCCATATGTACAACAATGCCAAGCAACCAGAGCTTCCAGGGACTAAGCCACTACCTAAAGACTATACATGGACTGACCCTGGACTCTGACCCCATAGGTAGCAATGAATATCCTAGTAAGAGCACCAGTGGAAGGGGAAGCCCTGGGTCCTGCTAAGACTGAACCCCCAGTGAACTAGACTGGTGGGGGGAGGGCGGCAATGGGGGGAGGATGGGGAGGGGAACACCCATAAGGAAGGCGAGGGGGAGGGGCTAGGCGCATGTTGACCTGGAAACCGGGAAAGGGAATAACAATTGAAATGTAAATAAGAAATACCCAAGTTAATAAAGATGGGAAAAAAAAAAAAAAGAACATCTTCTCTTGCCTTTGAGTACAGGCCACCTGAAGAAAGGCCAAAGCAACATCTCTGTAGACTGTAGGTATCACCTGAATGAGGCAGCATCCTTGAAGGTGGACACCCTCTCACAGCCAGCCTTTCCTTCTCTAGATGCCAGTGGTTTGAGCTGTGTCACTTTTTATTTGATTTTTTTTTTCTCTAGGACGTGCTTGTGTTGTGACCTGCATCACGTCATGGGCTTTGGAACATCAAGTCTCTACCCACTGGGCTATGTAGCCCCATGGGCCAGTGCTAAGCAAAGCACAAGAGAGTGGTAGCCTAGTGGAGAACCCACTGTGGCTTGCTTGTTCTTCAGAGCCTTCTCAGAAGCATGTTGTGAATTCACCCTCATTGCTTGGGGTTTCATTTATCTAAGAGCATTTTTCAGATTACCAAGAAGCTATTGTAATGTGACAGGGGGACTTAATGGATAAGGAGACCAAGACAGATGACTCCTGTAGACTGTTTCCTGAGATGGGTGATAAACATTAGTAGACAAAGATGTAACCAATCGGACCCAGCAGGAACCTCGGGAGTGCTTCTAATTCAAAGTCTGGTGTAAACTGGGCCCCTGAGAAAACCAGAGAGAACGTGAAGAGTCTGAGGGACAGAGGTAGCTTAGTGACAAAGCATTTGCCTAGCCATGTGGGGTCCTGTGTTCCATCTCTAGCACTGTTTTAAAAAAAAATGGATTTTTGAAATGGGAGACATATGCAAATCTATGTGAGTATAAACGGTGTTTTATTTCTTTCTTATTAACACCAAGTAACTTTTTTCTTTCTTCTCTAAAAAATAAGTTTTACCAATTCTTTGCAAATCTCATAGAAAGTATTTAGATGGGATTCACCTCGGCTCCCCCAACTCCTCCCAGGTCCGCCACTCTTTACCTACCTACCTACCCAACCTTGTGGTCCGTACCACTTTTTTTTCCCCTTGGAAAGCCCGCTGTGTGTAGTTTGTGCTGTCTAAGTACTCTTGGGTATATGATATTTACTGAAGTATGGTCAACCTGCCAGGGGCCAAACATTGAAAGAAAACTGACTTTTCTTCTCTCAAGCGCTGTGATTGCCAAAGGCTCTTCAACCGGCAGTGAGACTTTTGAGTTCACTTCTCAATGCTGGGATTTGGTCTGGCTTGAGCTTGCCCCAGTCTTATGCCCGCTGCCGCAAGCACTGTGAGTTCGTATGTACAAACTTCCCTCGTGTCTGTCTGGAAAACCTTGTTGTATTGTAGTCTGGTAATCCACAACCTCTGGATCTTACATCCTTTAACCCTCTGATCCCGCAATGATACCTGAGCCTCGGGAGGAAAGAGTGTGAGACGGTGCCCCGCTGAGGCTGAGCCTCTCTGCACCTTGACCAGTTGTGGGTCTCTTGTTAATTACCGTCCACTGCAGAAAGAGGCTCCTCTGACGAGGGTCGAGGGTCGAGAGATTCGCTAATCTGCAGCAGGGACAAGCATACATCGATATATAAAGAAGCCAGCAACCGGGGCTGGGGATTTAGCACAGTGGTAGAGCGCTTACCTAGGAAGCGCAAGGCCCTGGGTTCGGTCCCCAGCTCCGAAAAAAAGAACCAAAAAAAAAAAAAAAAAAAAAAAAAAAAAAAAGAAGCCAGCAACCGTTAGCACTGATACTCCGAGCAACCACACAGAGGTCTTTAGTCAACTCAGCTTCTGATTTTGAGACAAATTTTAGAATTAATGGCTCAGTAGAATAATACATCTACAGCAGTGACAAAAATAAAAACACTTGACCTCTTATAAATTTCGGACTAGTGACCACCAGAAGCACTCTTATAATTTTTGATATAGAAATATACCTCATATATAATGAGAGATATTTACCAAGTCAGGCAAATAGACATTTGGCTCCAAATGGCAGGTGTTAATATCAATCGTATTGACTCAAAATAGTAAAAATGTCAAAAGAACTTCAGTGTTCACTTTATATGTTGACAGTCTACATATAGTGCGTATTGCATGAAACAGCACTTACTGGGCACTTTGCACGTGTTGAACTTAAACATACTTAACTCTGCAATCTTGTGCATAATACACAGATTTTGGACATACAACTCCATGTATTTCTAGTCACAGACATACAGGGAATAAAATCTTTTTAAATAGGTGCTTACAAAATGGTCTTTTCAAAGACTTAAATTAAGTCTCCCTTGACTTTGGCAAAAGAGTTTTCTAACTAGTCAAAATCTCAACAGAATCAACAAGAAAATATAAAATATAAAATCTTGATGGGGTCAGAGGAAGGTGGAGTTTCGTGAGTTCAAGGCCAGCCTGGTCTATATAGGTCTATAACAAACGGTCTTGCCTGACCTAAATCATTCTATCAGGAAAGGAGTTAAAAATTAACCTTTCAACTGTCTAGTTAACATTTTAACTGATGAGGTAGGTCTTTTTTCTTTCAGTCTCAAATTCCATAGTATAAAAGTAAATTGTTGGTCCCCAGCTCCGAAAAAAAGAAAAAAAAGGTAAATTGTTACTTTTTAATCTATATTTTCAAAGAGAGAGAGAGAGAGAGAGAGAGAGAGAGAGAGAGAGAGAGAGAGCAGGCAATGCATACTAATGTAGTTCAGAAATCATGCCCAAGTACGTAGATGTGTATACACCCCAAATCAAGCATGTCTAGAAGAGTAATTTTAGTTTGTGATAAGTTCAACACATGCAAATTAAAAACTGAAGCACCCAGAGGCTCACCATGTGTCATTTTCAGGAACTCTTAGAGGAAGATGAGTCATGTCCCCATGCTGTCTTAGAGAGCATCAAAGATTACAGAAGACTAACCAGATAGAATTCTCCCTAGAGGAAACCAAGATAGTATACGCTTAACATTTCCCATGGTTACCTAAGTGATCACGCAGGTCTCAACACTGTTGCTTCTCTGGCTCAATCAGTTCAACAGTGCCCCCAAAGGGCAGCACATTTCAACCTTCCCCGTCACCCAGCAGATGCCCAAATATTCCAACGGCACACCCAATTTGTTCACAGGAGCTTCCAAATGGATAAGGCTTGTCAAACAAATGGTGGAACTCCCCAACACTTCAACAAACCGAAACAGCTGAGAAAAGCTCTGAAAGACAGAGCCAATCACTCAAGGACAGCAGCCCAAACAGTTCCAACAGATCAAAAGAGCCTCTAGATCGACATGAGGAAAAAGCCCAAGGTCCAAGGATAGCCGGAAATTTACAAGAGTCAGACTTTCTTCAAGTCAAAAACAAAATCCAGCCACTCATTTCTGTGCTTCACTACCTGACAGGGGAAGCTGTGGCTGGAGTAAAGGAATTCCACCAGCTACATAGAACTGTACCGTCTTTCCTCTCCACCCAGGACTAAGGCACGGTGAGTGTCTGACTCTCAGTTTTTCCCCCTTGACTGGCTTGCCAAAGTTGTTACTGGAATTAATTGCTGGCTGCTCTAGCAAGTTAGGCAAGGTCACCAACCCTCAACAAAATAATTAATGAAGTGAGTAAGAGTACAAAGCAGTAAAATGACTTATTCACTGCGAGAAGAGGATAGGCTTTATATAAGTAACTAAGCAGTAGTGGTCAAGATGAGGAGGTGCCTTCTTCTGGCCTCTGGTTGTCTTGGCTCTCATCATTTTTACAAAACTATGAAATTTCTCTTCAGGAGACAAGTACCTCCTCTCACTGGCACCAGGCTTCAGCCTTTTCCTTCTTTCAGCATAAGATTTCTGGAAAATTCCAGTTCCTTAGGAACCATTGTTTGAATGGACTGATAGTATCTCTTTGGAGTTTCTTCACTGATGCAGAGGTTACAGTGACGCAGGAGCAGAAGTGTGGCGCTCGTGGGATTCAGTAGAAAATGGTGGCCAGAAGGAGTTTCCAAACCCACTTCCTTTCTCTGCCTTGCCCAGTGAGCAGGGACCATGTCTCAAGAAACTGTTATCTGTGGGCTCCCTTAAGTTAGCACCACTTCCCAACAGTACTTACGAAACAAAAATTGATCAAGAAAAATGGACTCATTTAAACTTTGTCCGAACTACAGAAAATAAACCTCCTCCTTTCTCTCCATCCTTTTAATTCCTTAGTGTGATAACATTGTAGATAAAATAAAAACAAAAGCCAAGAAATAAGCATGTGTCAACTATACGGTAAGCTCTTGGAATGGAGCAGTCTCTTCCGGGGATGGAGTTCCTCTTCTGCCTGGCACCAGGGCTTAATTATTTTCCCCAGCATAGGATTCTGGAGTGTGGGGGAGGGGTCTATTAGTTCTTTGCAGTGTGTTATTTCAGTTGTCTGATAGTTGATAGGTAAAGTCACAGGTCTCTTTCTAGAATATCCTCTCTCTGAACGAGGACCATTATTACAATTTTGGCCTGCAGTCCCTTCCTGAAGCCCTGTAAGAAAATGTCCCCCCCCCCCAAAAAGGGACATGTTTTCCTTCTTCTCGTGACACAGTCTGAGCTGAAATAGTCGTCTGTGGTGTCATAAGTAGCCAGGGTCCCAACAGCAGTTGAGAGAGCTGCGTCTAGGGGTTAGCAGAATTTTGCTCTACCCAGTGGTCAGTGTACAGAGGCACTCCTACCAGCAGCCAAGTTAAACCTGAAGCACAGACATTGGGGTGCATTTCAGTGGCAGTGTATGTGCCTACCCCATGCAAGGCCTTGGATTTACACTGCAAAACAAAAGGATGTAGAAGGCAAGAGCTTATAGCGGTGCTGAGAAGGAAGTAGGACATTTGAGACCTTCAGAGATTCAAGTTGATAGACGGAGACAGATAACAGCTTGGAAGGCAGTTGATTGTCCAGTTGTGGGAGGGATGTCAACTTAGGAGGGGTTAAGATGGAATGCTGTCGGGACCTCATTGGAGCTCACAGGCTGGGAAGTTGTAATCGCTCCAAGAGGAAACAGTGGCTAACTATCACTTCTTCGGAGAAGAAATTTCATAAGGGACAATTTCCATCACGAAAAGCAACATTTTGAAAAACATGTTGAAGATTAAAATTATATGTCAATCACCCAAAGCCAGAAACAGTCAGGTTTGGGAACTGATCTCCATTATGAGTAATAGTAAGACAAAATGTCCATACTAAAGTTCGGGGCTCACCTCATCAGTAAACCAGGGTCATAGGGCCACCATTATGTGCAGAAATCGGGAGACTTCCAGGAAAGCAGCATGCTACCATGTCTGACACATAGCAATGGCAGTTATGTTTCTTTATGAATCAGTGAAAAAGGCCTCACCAGACATCATACCAGGGATAGGTAGGAAGACACATCAAGCGAGCAAACCCCTGATACACACCTGATAAACCCCTGGTCACAGCACCAGAATGAAAGACCTGCGAGGTTGCTTTTAAAGGGGGGAACAGAGGAGAAAGCACCTTGGCCTGAGAACAAGCCATGCTGAGCTCTGAGTCCCAGCTGTTTCCATCTTGTGAGATCAAGAGGCTCAGGGGAAAAAGGAGCACCCCATCTCCATCATGACTGACGTCATACTTAACAATGGAAACACGCGGTTGTAAGATATGTGGCATGCGACTCACTTGTTTTAATTATTGCTTTTTAACAGGTAGTGTAGCAATTGGGTGTCAACAGTGGAGATGCTTTCTGATTTTAATGTAGATTTGTCTTAATGTGGAAGTTGAGTGCATAGACTGACATCATGATACTATTTTACCCAAGCCTGAGCCAAATGAGGAGGAGGGAGATGGCTATGGACCCTCTCCTGACTCAGTCTGGCAGACCTAAGGATGAAGAAGTGTAAGCAATGGTCACAGTTTACATTTTCATTTGTCATGTGTATTTCTTTTTTCAGGAAAGCATGGTTGGTGGCATCAAGGGGCAGTAACAGGATTAAAACGTATTGAGTATATATTGTGTCCAGAATACAGATAACCATTTTACACACATGTCATTTATTCTACAGATTGCCATACAAGAAAAAGCACCTTGCCAGTATTGTTCAAAATACTTGGGACTTGAAGCCAAGTCAGTAAGTATTTGTGTTTGTTTTCTGGATTTTCGTTTCTAAATCCGGGACACTTTTTATGAGGCGTTCCAATGTTTGATAATAAAAAGTGTAAAGAAATTCATGGTATGTTAGCATAGGACTGTACTCCCAGCACTTGGAAGGTAGAAGTAGGAAATTTTTGACTTCAAGGCCAGTCTCTGGGAGTCTGAGGGTAATAATGTCTAAGGAGACATTGTTTCAACATAAATATATGAAAAAGCAATAGATGCATGGCTAAGTGCTAGAGCACGTACGGAGTATGTCTAAGACCCTCCGTCTTGTCTCTACTATGTATTAGAAATTATGTGTAGGTAAAAAGTAGCTGACGTGAATTGCCCTTTAGAATGATATTTACTGAGAGAGTGTGCTTCATAACTACTGGCTATCATGATCAGATCTTGAAGTGAGACTGCATTAGAAGCAGCAGCACCAGACCACAGGCAGTTCCATGGGGCCACAAAGGGAGAAGGAGCCTTCCCTTCAGATCCCAAAGAACAGCACCATTAGGAGAGACAACATGATAAGGGTCTGAAGGAAAGATCCTTCAAATCCCTGAACAGAGGGGGGTTGTGGCCCTTACAGGTTTCTAAGGGATGGCAGATCACACGGCAGCCTGTGCCAGGAGGCAGGCACTAGGTGGGACTGTAGTTCAAATTTGCCTTGTTCCTGATCAGCAAGTGGGGGTGTGGGAAGACTGGGCTTGCTTTCCCCACGGTCAGAGTCACAGCAGCAGCAGGCACCTGCCAGGTCTTTGTCCTAAGGGACAGACTGCATGCAAGCTAGCATGACCTGATTTTTATCAGGGGTGTATCTGTGATCTAACACAGACAAGTAATAATAAAGAACCATTGACACATGAGTCACAAAGCTCCCCAGCTTGCAAACTGTACTGAGCTACTCTTGTCCCTCCCATCCTCCCTTTTCATCTTCCGTTCTTTCTCCCTTTCTCCTTCCTCCTTTCCTTTTCTTTTTTTTCTTTTTCTCTTGGACCCTTGCCCTTCCTTTCCTTTCCTCTTCCCTTTCCCCTTCCTTGACTTTTCCTGTTAATGCTGGAAATCAAATTCAGAGACCCTTATGCTAAGATCTTGTCGCTATAACAAAATACTCTGTCAAAAGCTTCTTCAGGAAGGATTTATTTCAGGCTCACAATTTCAGGCAATTGTCTGTCACTGAGGGGAAGATAAGATAGTAGGAACTTGAAACAGTAGTCACATTAACCACAGTCAAGAGTAGAGAGCAATGAATTCATGCTAGTATTTAACTTGTTTTCTCCATTCTTATGCAGTTCAGAATCCCCTACATAGAGAATAGTGCCCCCCACAGTGGGTACATTCTTCTTAGCTCAGTTATTATAATAAAAATACCCCCTCAGATATATCCACAGGGCAATCTAATCTAGATAACCCATCATTGAAACTGTCTTCTCATGTAATTCTAGATTGTGTCAAGTTGACAATTAACAATGGTCATAGCAATCCCCACAATTAAGACATTTGATTGTGATATAATTATAGCAAATTTGACCTAAATCTACCTATATAGATATTTCTTATTGTGTTTCAGTGTCACTAAATTTATTATAAAAAGGCATAATTTCATTCTTTCCTAAACATTAACACAAGATGTCTTTACAGGGACACCATGTTGGCCTCTACAGTTGTATCTGTTGAAGTGATTATGAGCTCTGAAGTAACTATTAAATTACCAAAGCAAGAGAGTGAAAAGACTTCATTCCTGCTGGGCAGCAAACCTTGAGTTGGTATTGATTCATTGACAACAGTGATTTCTTTACTAGAAATGAGCCAGGAAGCTGACAGAGATCATCGTGGGTTCCCTACAATGAGTTCGGTAGCTGTCATAATATTTTATGACAAGCTGGGGCTTCAGTTTTTAACAGCTCTATTAACCTGCCGTGCAACATATACAAATCCATATCTAATTGATGTTATCACCTTATCACCAGTACTGTTACTTTATTGGTTGGCTCTCATTTCATCTTTGTTTTCTTGATCTTATTCAACAAAGCTGGAAAGCTGACATCAATCATGTTCACCATCACCCCTCAGTATGTGGTTCCCACACACTTCTTCCCTTCCTGTCACTCCACACTTGGATCAGGAACTTCCCTTTCCTGGGCTATGTTGATTCAGAAAAGTGGGGATCCTTGAGTACAATGGAAGCTTTCCCTCTCAGCTCAGGTGAGCATAACTTGGGGTGCTGGGGTCCCAGACAAACTAACAACCACTAAAGCAATTCTAGGCCAGTGGCTCCCGGGTCTCTTGCCACATGAATTTTAAGAATGAATTTCATGAACAGGAAGAGTGAGCTTAGAAAGGAGTTTTATAATACTACAGGTGGGAGCCTAAATGAAAGAAGGCAGAGTTCCTGTACAGTGTGCAGGAGGCCCGGAAGTAGGATGCCACTGAGGTGTTTATAGCACTTCCACCAGAAACTGAGGTGCGGCAAGGGATGGGAAAATGCACTGGTTTGTCCAGGTGCCTCTCTGTTTTGATCACGTCCTCACATACAGTTTCCAGGCAGGGATGATCATTTAGGGGAAGAGAGATAATAAACCAGTGAGATTTAGAGAAAACATGGTAATAAACTCCCTTCAGGCATTCCCAGCTTCTACTAAGAACAGACCTGTTGACAGGACTAAGAACATTTCCAGCCTCTATCCAAGGATGAGTCAAAACTGTTCGTGTTTGGAGGCTCTGCCTGAACCTTTCTATCACCTGTATTCATCAGCGTCAACAGCTGCCTATGAGTGATGGGACAGCAGGCCTTTTTCATCAAGTGTATTCTCTAGCCAAGTAATTTTAATTTTGACCCAAGACAGACGTGGTGCGTGAGCTTACGCAGATGCCTTCCTTAGGTGCTCCTCACTGCAGGTTGAGGGGCTTACAGAGTCTCTCCCGCCTCACCAGCTCGCTCTCTGTTGTTGTCCAGACGTTTTCCTATGGGCTGAAGTCTTAGGTTGACAGGACTGTGAGCTGATTGGAAGTCCTAGAATCTTTAGTAAGTGTAACCTACTGGGAGAGAGGTCTTCCAGACCATGCCCTTGGAGAGAGCATTGGGACCCAGCTCCCTCTCTCGTTTTGCTTCCTGGTTGCCATGAGACAAGTAGCTTTGTACCATCATGAATACACTCCCTGTGATGATGCGTTGCCTCCCCACAAGCCCCAAAGATACAGAACTAACAAACTGTGGACCAAACCTGTTACAAGTTAATCCCCCAGGGTTTAAACAGCAAGAGGACTAACAGGACACTAGCATCATTGAACTTGAATTTTAGCTGTGCTCTGTTCACCATTTCTCTTCTCTAGCCTTTGGTTCTAGTTGTCCCCAAATGATCTCCCAACCATATCCTGGCTTCTGGCTACCCTTTAACACAGTTCAGGTATTATTATCTCTTCAAAGAAACCCTGCCTCTCTACATGTAATCCTTATGCACCATGCTACCCATGGTTATACCCATGCTCCCATGACTCAGGGAGCAAAATTAAGTCTTTACAGCATGTATTACTGTAACGATCATTTCCCTCATTACATTTTGGAGTCACCCTTGCATGAATATTTCATTATTAATATTGTATCATTAATGTCTTGTAAGTAATTTAATCTTAATTAAAATTTAAGGTTATCTTTCAAGGCACCAGGTTTTGTCATGGCAGCATCATTGTCATCGTATGTGTCCTTATATTCTTATTTGTTTCCCTTCCCAAAGTACCCCTCCAAATTTGTGTGTCTCTTTAGAACATTAGCTCATTATTTTAAGACATAGGATCTGAAAAAAAGAAGACGGCCTGGATGAAAACACAATAGAACGAGATTTGATAATGATTCATAAACAGTAATGGGGTGGAGGCCTAGTTCAGTAGGAGAGTTAACTACCGTGTGCAAGTCCCTGGGTTCAATTTCCAGCCTGAATCTGAAAGGATGTCCAATCACACTAACAACAAGAGAAACACGAAGTACTGTCACCATGTCTCATCTGTCACCTGGGGGAAAAACCAAAGCTGAACAGCATATTCTGTGACCAAGTGACAGGAATAGCCAAACAGGCATTCTCAGAAGCTGTGAGTAGGAATTCAAAATGATATAACCATTATGGGGTGGGAGAATAAAGGTCTATATGGCTTCCCCTTGAACCAACAATATCGCTTCCAGAAGTCTAGTCTAAAGATGTTGGCAAAACAGCTGCAGATGTTATGCTATATTTTATAGCACAATGTGTATAAAAAGTATAATTCAACATATATAATCTAAAAATATAATCAGACAATGGCTCTTTTGAGGAAAGAGTCTTTTCATAGAGAGATGCCAATACCTCAAACACAGTAATGAGGATTGGGAAGCCTCTCAGAGTAGAGAAGATTCTGTAACTATGAACCAGTATAGAGTAGTCTGATACAGGCTTGAGTCAAAGGAAACAACACAGAAAGCCAGGAACACAACTCCAGTTGTGCACACTGGGAAACAGTTCTGTTTGGAAGGACCTCTGTGTAAGCATCCTGGTGTACGGATGTCTGTGTGGTCTAGTTGTCTCAGGGCAAGCACCCTGTATCTTAGGGGTGATCATGCTTTGTATTTTTCCTTCTTTGTTCCCTACAATTTGTCCCTCTAGGACATTCTTTAAAAATGCTGAGAAACATGGGCGATAGAGCCTGGTAAGCTGTCTTAGGACATCGTGGACAAGAGCCTTCTGATTGGTTGTAGGCAGACAAGGGGCAGAGGTGGTGGGATGCAGCTCTTGGGCATACTCCAGTTCTGTCTGCTCTAGGGAACTGGAATTCAGAACTCTGGCTCTGGAACATCTGCTCAACTCATAAAGCATCCTTGGCAACCACCCAGCCAAGTTCACAGACAGGGAGAGCAGAGACACGGTCCTTGCCACTTACTGGTGCACTCACTGTTCTGAGGACATTCAGGCAGTAATTGCAGCAAAGAAGTTGAAACTTCGGCCATGGCTTTGTCACACCGGGAGCCACTCTCTGAGACGGTGGGAAAGCGCATGGTCATCACAGGTGAGCAGAGCATGTCTTCATTTTCTCAGAAATCTTAAGTGGTCGCAAGTGGTCTCCCTCACATAAAGGGGCAACAGTGAAATAATCACATGACTGTGCCCGTCATGGATACATTGTAGCTATCAACAGGTCATTGTAGCCACTGTCAGTCTACCAAAGCTAACTTGGTAAAAACGAAGGTTTTCTACAGCATAATCATGATTAGTGTATGGAAAACTGCTTGGTGTTAATAAAAAGTATTGTGATCAAGGCTGGAGAGAGGGCTCAGCAATTAAGAGCACTGGCTGCTCTTCCAGAGGTCCTGAGTTCAATTCCCAGCAACCACATGGTGGCTCACAACCGTTTGTAATGGGATTTGATGCTGGCTCCTGGTATGTTTGAAGACAGCAACAGTGTGCTCATATAAAATAATAATAAGAAGAAGAAGAAAAAGAAGAAGAAGAATAACAATAACAATAATAATAATAATAATATTATCTTGGTCAAATTTCCACTATTAGTGATTTAGATGTCCTACATCTTTTACAACTGAACCCATTTTATGGATAGTAATTTGAGCAAAATTAAATAGGTTACTTTTAAAATAAATGTAAAATTCTAAGCATTATTCTATGTTTTTGTTGGTTTTTGGGGGGGCGGGGCTGGCCGGCCTGGAGCTCTTTCTGTAGACCAGGCTGACCTTAATTAAATTAATTGTCTGCCTCTTGAGTGCCAGGTTAAAAGCTCACATATTACACTGAACAAAGAAAGAAGGTTGCTTTATTTTATTTTATTGTTTTAAAGAAGAAAGATGTACTTTAACACTCATAAAATTGTTGGATTATATTTTATTCTTTTAACTTACACTTTCAATGATTTTGGCGCTCTCTCTCTCTCTCTCTCTCTCTCTCTCTCTGTGTGTGTGAAGTTATAATCAAATCTAAAAACAAACCATAAAACATGACGAATTATGTCAAAGTCCTGCGGACACAAAGCAAATTTCCATCCTATTTCCTTTATTTTATCTTTTTTCCCTCCCAATTCTAAGCATATCTAACAACCTTACAGAAAACAATTCATTGCTCATTTACTGTGGGCATGTGTGTGTCTTTTATCACTGGTCTCATCCACTTCTGTCCTGTAAATCTTTTGGAGCCGACAGAACCAACTTTTCCAGTCTTAGAGCTTATGTAAAAGGTCTCCTTCGCTCCTGGCTTGCTTCACAACAGGCAGAGCATAGCAACCAGAATAAAGCCAGCAGCCCTTCACCCCCTTCCACAGAACAGCTGGCTCAGGATGGGCGCAGAACTACAGATTGTCCAGGTAATTTCAGAAGTGACAAACCAAGATAAAGCTGAGGCCTGTATAAACAAACTGGCTTGGGCGGCTGTGAGTCTGCAGTAGTCAAGAACTCACATGGAGGCCTGAGGAATGAATGCTTCTGGATGTTCCCTCCTGTGTCAGAAATCTGTCCTACTGTCGAGTCTCTTTAACTAGTCTTTTAAAGGATGGGTAGTAGGGGTTGTCTGTGTTTTACAGGAAATTTATGATGTACAGAACATTTGCATATCCCACTACAGCTTCCTCAATTATCTAGTGTTGAGGGTTCAATCCAGGGCTTTGTGAACACTAAGCACATGATTTAGCCGCAGATCTCTTCAGCTGAGAACTTTTCGTTAGCAGGGTAACTTGTTACAATTCCTGAGTTAATAGCAATGAATTATTATTAACTAAAATGTTAATTAAAATGCACACTTTATTCAGACATTCTTAGTCCTACCTAATGTCCTTTTCTATTCCACATGGCGTTTAGCTGCCACACCTCCCAGGAGTCCATGAGCTGTGTAAATTTATAAGAATCTTCTTGCTTAGATCTGGTCAGTTTTAGAGTACATATAGGGGTGTGTGTGTGTGTGTGTGTGTGTGTGTGTGTGTGTGTGTGTTATTTAGGAGAGATATCACACAGGAAAAGTGACATTGTTGTACAAATATGTAAACCTGACTTATATTGTGGATACTGACCATAGTTATCCCTTGGAAGTGGAAGTTGGTAAATGATGACGTCATTTCTTCTCCCCTCTCACTACTGTGCACCCTCTACTTTTCCTTGAGGCTGACGCATTTGCACACTTATCTGAAACACCTCTGCACCAGAGAGTTATCTCCTCATCTTTTCACTGATTCACCATTTACATGCATATGAACTCATGAATATTCATACTTTGGGCTCGGCTCAGATGCTAATCAATTGGTGTTGCAAAGTCGGTCCAGCTTTGGCTACTGTGCTCCTTCTGCTGCCTGCTGTGCCCACCTTGGCATACCGTGATGGGGAATAGGGCTGGTTGACTTATACTCTGCCTCCTTTCCCTCTGGCTCTAGTCCTAGAATCGACTCTTCTCTTTGTTTCTTTTATCAGGTGCCATGGGTGACCATTGGCTGTTGGAAGGTAGTCTCTTTCGGACAGTTAGAATGACAGAACAAGGACATATGTCTGTATATGCTAACTTGCATCCATATATGCTAAGTATGTATCTGTAGATAATGCTGTGTGTACACCAACCATCTGTGTCTATATTAAGCTCCGGATGAGTAAATGGAGTGTGTGGACAGGCTCTCTCTATGTAGTCTAGGCTGACCTTGAACTCACAATCCTGATTCATTTAGCCTTCTTGTAGTCTATAACTGCTTTCAGGACTGTCTCTTTCCCTGGGTTCATGGCTGGCTAAACTCAGGCTCTTTGTGGCTGTTCTTCTCATGTCCCCTTGTCAGCTCACTTTTAAACACTGTTCCCTTCTAACATGATGTCCACCCAATGCCCTCTGACTTGATTTCTTTCTTTTTATTTCAATAATTTATTTATTTTTATTCTCTTTAATCCCAATTGAAGACCACTCCTTCCTCTACTGTCAGTCCTACCCTTACTCCCCATTACTACCTCCCCTTCTCTGAGGAGAGGTAGTAACAACCCCCCCTCCCCGCCTTGGGTACCACCCTACCCTGGACATCTAGTTCCAACAGGACTAAGCACATCTTCTCCCACTGAGGCCCAACCAGGTAGTCCAGGTAGGAGAAGGGGATCCAGTGGCAGGCAACAGAGTCAGAGACAGCCCCTGCTCCAACTGTTAGGGAACCTACATGAGATCAAGCTGCACACCTGCTACATATGTGTAGTGGGCCTAGGTTCCGCCTTGAATGCTTATTGGTTGGTGGTTCTGTCTCTGTGAGTTCCCATGGGTCTAGGTCAGTTGACTCTGTAGGTCTTCTTGTGGTGTCTTTGACTCAATCCTATCCCCAACTCTTCCATAAGACTCCTCGAGCTTCACCTGATGTTTTGATTGTGGGTCTTTGCCCCTGTTCCCATCGGCTGCAGAATGAAGCCTCTCAGAAGACAGTTATGCTAGGCTCCTGTCTGCAAGCATAACATAGTATCGTTAATAGTGTTAAGGGTTGGATCTCTTACACGGCATGAATCTCAAGTTGGGAGCCCTCTGATTTCTACAGAGGGACAAAATGAAACTCTTCCCCACTGATGACCCACTCCAGAGGAGTCACTGTCTTAGCAAAACCTGTAATTGGATTTGAGGCCTGTGAGGGCTTGTGGGAAGAACTGCCAGTCTCTTTCTACCAGAGCCACCAGGCTGACCTTTTTCATAAGGCTTCTGCCTTCCTCCCCTGCAGGCACTGAGGTGGGCTGGTTACTTCTAGGGCATCTCCCTCCATTCCTGCCCCTTCCTACTGTCCTGTGACCCTGTGAAGTTCCAAAGCTCTTCCTTTCTTTCTCTAATTGTAATTGAGCCTTTATTTCCTTTCGTTAACACTCTTTTTATTCTTTGAGAATTTTATACAATGCATTTTGAACATATTCACACACACCCCACTTCCCAATAACTTTGACATTTCTTCCTTTGTGTTTCCTTTCCTCTAACAGTCCAGTCTGTGTTGCCCAGCTAGTTTGGGGAGTTGGTTTTCTGTCCTGGCATGCAGTTGACCTACCAGGGGTCACGGCATCTCAAAAAAAAAAAAAAAAAAAAAAAAAGCTGACTTTCCTCTGTCAGCAGCTATTAAATGTCAGTAGTTCCTCTCTGCTGGGTAATTAACACAGAGACCCTTACCTGGTCAATGAGAAGATAATAAGAGACTACGGAGAGCTCAGTCCTAAAGTAAGTCTATTTTCCTCTCCTCTCCTTCACTGAGTCACGCGGGGGCTGTTTCTAACCCTCAAGATGAGTTTTAATCTTGTGTCTAACAGTAATTCTTTCCCCTGGGGTCATTCTGGCCACTTCCTTTGGGTTATCTCTGAGTCTCAACTGCAGTGTGAGAAATGTGCTTCCCTCCCCACTGCCATTCCATTCACGCCCAGGATCCAGATCTGTTATTAACTGGTCCTGTGGGCAAAACTTCACCAGCCAAGTACGGCGTGCCCTTACAGCTCCTTTAGCCTCTGTTCTCGAAAACTCTCCTCATTTCTAGCTACTAGGGTTAGCAGTTTTTCTTCTCCAGCCCCCTTGCTGAATTGTCCCCTACATGTAGTATGGGTTTTGTTGGTTTCCAGTCTGAATATGACCTCAGATCATCCTCCTTGCATTTCCCAAGTCATTTTATTTATTGTTATACATTAAATCGTCCCTTTAGGGTTTTTTTTGGGAGGGGGGCAAACTCTTAAGGACACCTTAAGTATAGCTACTGCACAGAAGCATACTGAACAGTTTTAACTGCCTAAAAATTCCCTTTGCCTCATTCATTTTTTTCTCTTTTCTCTTCTTGCATTCCTGGCAACTGCTGATAGTTTTACTCTTCAGTCTTGCCCTCGAGCCAGAGTTAGGTAGGAGGATTCCCTTATCCCACAGGTTTAGGACCACCCTATCTATTTATATAGTTAATAGACAAAATATGAGACCCTGCATGTAAACCAAACAAAAATGTAAAATAAGCCAGCAAGCAAGCAAACTGCCACACTCGGAGGCATGTATTATAACCTTGCCCGTTCTATAACGTCCCAGAGCTGGAACCACACCCTATGTGCGCTTGTTAGACTGGTGTCTTTTTTTCGTTACACAAATAAAAGGGCTTTCATGGCTCAGTGGCTGATTTTTTTCCCCCAAATTACTGAAAAATATTACTCTGTAAAGCAGCTCTTCTTTTTGCTAATGTATTCACCTTTTAAGGGCTCTTTTCCAGGCTGGGGCACTTGTGAACGGAACCTCTATAAACATCTGTGTTCATGCTTTTGGCTAGATGTACTTTCAAGTCAATTTAAAAAATCTCTAGCTGCGTGATTTGTGCATCAAATGCTTAGCTTCTGTTCTAATTAGCTTTGCATTGCTGTGATAAACACCGAGACCAAAAACACCTTAGGGAAGGGAAATGATTTATTTGGATTATATATCCAAGGTCGTATTCCATCACTGAGGGAAGACAGGGCAGGAATTCAAGGCAGGAACCTGGAGGCAGAAACTGAAGCAGAGAGCATGGAGGAGTGCTGCTTACTGATTTGCTCTCCATGGCTTGCTCAGCCTGCTTCCTTACATAACTGAGAACCACCTGCCCTGTGCTAGCACAACTCATACTGGTCTGTCTCTCCCACATAAATCAAGAAAGTGCCCTACAGACGTGCCTACAGGCTAATCTGATGAATCAGTTTCTCCACTGAGGTTCCTCTGCTCCGAGCTAACATCCACACACACCAACAGAAAGTAAAACAAACAACAACAAAAATCCAACCAGTACAGCTTCGTAAGCAGTGGCCCAACTATCTTCTAAATTCACTCTGCCATTTTGTGTGTCCATTAGCAGGGGCACACATTTAGCTCTCGTGTCCTGGTAAGCACATAGGACCCTGTTATTTTTTCTTTTAACTATCTTAGCAGATGTGCAGTTGCTCTGTGAATTCATAATTCTCTACCAGTCAGCAATGCTACGCATATTTCCATATAGTTAATTGCTGTCTCTGCCTTCCTCGGTGTCATAGATTCAAGTTTGCCCAATTTACAGTAAGTGGGGGCAGTTTTGGTTTCTTATCAGTGAGTCAAGAATTTTCCATGTATCTTGGATAAATTTCCTTTATTAAACCAATGTTGCATAAGATCCCGTCCAGTCCTCATGGGACTTGTCTCTAATACGCTGTTAATTTATTACCAAACCAAAGGGCACACTGTCAGGACTGAAAAGATGGCTCTGTGGTTAAGAGTACTTGCTGCTAAACTCATTAACAAAATGGGCAGTTTGCTCCTGTTGGGCAAGAGCCACTGTGGAAGGGGGTGTAGATTCTGGACTACTGCAAAAATGCTAGTTAAAATAGGACCTAAATAACCTGCTTTCCAGTGAGACCCTGGGGTAGTTTTAATGAAAACCTGTTGTCCAAAATGACCACGCCACATACCATTAGGTACATGGGAACCATAAGAAAGGAAGGCTGCTGAAGCAAGAGAAGGATCTCAGGAGCAGATGCACTGAGTACAGATGGGATACGATGGGCTCGGGTAATTTTCAAGGATATATACCCCACTCTTGAATCGAGGGACTGCTGCTCAGTAGCACATACTGAGGGTTAACATAGACAGTCCAAACATAGTCATCTTCTCCAAAAGTCCCATAAATGACCACATTGCCAAGGGCTGTGACTGACAGCTAGAGGTCTGGTTAAACCTTTCGTCTTGTAGGCAATCTGATAGGATGTGGCTAATGAGAGGGTTCTTAGAAGTTATCTTCCTTCAAACCAGGTGTGTGCCTCCAGGACAGGTCGATCAGCACCTCATGTCGCCCCTTCAGAAGAGCAGTGTTCTTTAGAACACTGGCGTTCACCAGTCAAAGGGGAGTTCCATCCTGAAACCAGGGGGGTGCAGATTTATTACATACTGGAAAAGGTCCATCCAACTGGGTAATCTGCGAGTGATTAGAGGCTTGAAAACTCAAGTAATGTGCTCGCTTCGGCAGCACATATACTAAAATTGGAACGATACAGAGAAGATTAGCATGGCCCCTGCGCAAGGATGACACGCAAATTCGTGAAGCGTTCCATATTTTTTCAAGCAACCAGAGCTTCCAGGGACTAAGCCACTACCTAAAGACTATACATGGACTGACCCTGGACTCTGTCCCCATAGGTAGCAATGAATATCCTAGTAAGAGCACCAGTGGAAGGGGAAGACCTGGGTCCTGCTAAGACTGAACCCCCAGTGAACTAGACTATGCGGGGAGGGTGGCAATGGGGGGAGGTTTGGGAGGGGAACACCCATAAGGAAGGGGAGGGGGGAGGGTGATGTTTGTCTGGAAACCGGGAAAGGGAATAACACTTGAAATGTATATAAGAAATACTCAAGTTAATAAAAAAAAGAAAAAAAAAAGAAAAAAAAAACTCAAGTAATGATGAATTGTTCATGTCCAAAGAACCTGTATATCATACCACTCTCAGACCCCAAAGTTGTAGGTCTTATGGGTCATTCAGATGACAGGGACACACCTGTTTTGACCCTGTATGGAAGATGGATAAATAGGACACCTAAAAGACCAGTTTCACTAGACTGATACTTTAAACTTATGTAATACATTTAATAACCAGATAGTTTAAAATAAACCTTGACATACATTAGCCAGTTTGTTTTGTAATTACTAATCCTAGACCTTAGAAACTTTAAAATCATGTATAATACCTTTAAGTCTCATCCTCTATATACTTTAAATAAGTGACTCAGACCTTTATAACTTGTAAAAGCTTTCTAGTTTATTATATATCCATGTTGATCTATATCTAATCTATGTATTATTTTTATCACTTATCCTTGTAACATTTTTTTAAAATACAATGAGATTTTATAGTCATACAGAAAGATCTCCTCTTCTATTTTTTATGTAACATTGACTGGGATGGCCTGTATTGACATTTCATTTTTTAATATTTATTTGTGATTGTTTAAGCCAGATAGTAGACAGTAGGAAGGTTGCTGCTGTTAACATAGAGGAGATATGCAAAGGTATACACATAAGTTATTCTTATCTAAAGGGAGTGCAATTCTCTCAGAGGAAATATGTATTCTGGAGGGGAAGCAATCAACTCATTAAGACCTAGCCGTGCTGACCAAAAGCTCTTCAGTGGTGGAAGCTATAATTATCCTTTGATTTTCTGTTGAAATCTCTCAATCTCAGAGTGTTAGCTCTCTTTGTTAGTGTGAGTGCAATGTATAGTGTAAAAACTGTATCAGAATCAAAACAAACATTAAAATGGTAAACATTTTTTAGCTCAAAGAAGCAGAGCCCATAAGTAAATAAACAAACAAAAGACAGATAATCAAAAAATAATGGCTGTTCTTAAAGAGGACCTGAGTTCCTTTCCTAGCATCTACACGGCAGTTCACAAGCCTCTATAACTCCAGTTATGACATCCTTGCCTACTTCTGCAGATACTGCACACATCTGGTAAACACACATATATGCAAACAAGACACTCACATGTGTAAAGTATAATTAAGTAATTTTTGGGTTAGGGACACTGGCTACTCTTCTAGAGGACCCAGGCTCAATTCTAAAAACCCACATGGAGGGTAACTATCTGTAACTCCAATTCCAGGGGATTTGAAGCCCTCTTCTAGTCTCTGGGGATCCCAGGCATATGTATAGTACACAGGCATACGTGCTCATAAAATGTACATACATAAACATACCATTATATCTTTCTTTTTTAGATAGATCATTGTGTTTCCTAGGAGACCTACAATTTTATATTTTCATTTAGGTTTCTGACTGATTTTGAAGCTATTTTTGTCCCCATTACACTTTGTATTTCTTCCTTTACAGTTCTTCCTTTCTTTAAGCCAATGTTAGTCACTGTCACTGCTGACAATGTAAGAATCTTCTTGGACACTTGAGATCTTTTTGAATTTATCAGTCCATACTCAGTTTCCTATACACTCACCTACATTCACACACGTGAACACAACGCAAGCACACAGTAAAGCAATCACTTCACTGACTGAGCCAGCTCCTAAAACCTTTTTTCTAACATTTACTTTTATTTATGAAGAACAGAATTAGCAAACAGGCACATAATTCGTATTAATGACATGAGCTTTAAGGGCTTATATGTAATATAATGAATACTGTATTTAAGCTCAGTAATATTAAAAAATCAACTTTAGTTATTTTGAAAGGATGTATAAATCTTTTCATATTAGCTTTTGAAATTTCTACTATGAATAAAATGTATGCCAATGATCTCTTACCTATCACCCACATTCAATGTCAAAATTTTGCCATATTTAGCCTATACATTGATTTATTTTACCAAAATATTTTAGAGCAAAATACATATATAGCATTTGCCTCTCTAAAAGTTATGAAACTATTCTTACATAACCTTAGTCCCGTGATATCAGTTAATACAATTAGCAATTATTCTTCGACATTGTATAATAACCACGCCATAAGTAAATTTTTCTAATTGTCACTAATTGTAGTTTTAAGGGCTGGGGAGACGGCCCAGTGGATAAAGTGCTGGCTGAGCAAACATGAAGACCTGAGTTTGGATTCCCAGCACCAGGCTTGGGGTGGACATATATAACACTAACACGGGTTGGGTGGATAGAGGCGCATAGGTCTTTGGAGCTCTCGGGGCCACTAGTCAAGCCAATCAGTGAGCTCCAGGTTCAATGAGAGATCCTGACTCAAAAGCAATAAGGTGGGGCTGGAAAGATGGCTTCTTTGATAAAGTATAAGGGCGAGGCCCTGGGGCTAATCCCCAGAACCCATGCAAAACCTAGATCTATTTCTTGAGCATCTGTAATCCAGGCCCTTATAGGGTAATGCAGCCCGGCAAAGCCTGGAAGCTAGAAATCCTGCTAGCCTAGTGGGCCAGCTGTCCCATGAAAGGAAAAATCACAAAGAGGTGCTGGCTCCAAAAAAGGGGAAAGGCAAGAGCTAGCACCAGAGGCTGTTTCTGACTTACACATGTGTGGTAAGGCACGTGTGTACCTGCATTCACACACTTAAATGCAGTGGTAAACACACACACACACACATACACACACACACACACACACACGAGAGAGAGAGAGAGAGAGAGAGAGAGAGAGAGAGAGAGAGAGAGAGAAGAGAGAAGAGAGAAGAGAGGAGAGAAGAGAGAAGAGAGAATCAGGTAGCGCACACTAGAGAAAGGTACCCAGCATGGACCTCTGACCTCCACTTGCCTGTCACACACTTGTTCACACACACACAAACACAAATGCATGACACACATATATTTCCATAATTGATTGTGAGAATAAGGATCCAAAGAAAGCCTGCCCGAGGTGCACAGCTCACCTGTGTCAATTCCTCTACGTCTTTTCAAGGCTTGCAGTTGTCTGTCCTTTCTCCCACTACTTACTAATTGCAGCAGAAACTGGCTTGAGTGTCCATGACAACCATCTCACATCCTAGGCTTGTCACTTGCATCCTTGATATGTCATTTAACTTGGCACTTTATCCTATGTAAACCGAATTTGCCTCTTGAGCCCCAATTACAACCAACTTCAGCTCTTGAGGAATTAGTTACGCTGTCATTTACATCTTGAAGATCCTCCACATGTCCAAGTGAAAGATCCAGTCTATGGGGTGGTACCATTAAGAGGCAGTGGAACTTTTATTTCACATATCAAATCAATGGAAGAGGAAAAAAAACTTAGAGGTATGCTCACATAGCTTCAGCTGTGCAAGTTTTGGCAAAGACTGTGTAAAAAACATAACTGGGTATTTACAGATAGAATAAAATTGGATTCATAACATAAAATCAATCAAAAATAGATCAAAGACTTCAACTAAATATTGAAAATTCTAGAATATAGATTAAATATTTGAAGGTATAGGTAAGATGTCTCTGGAAAGAACTCTAACAGCACGGTGAAATAATCTTATAAATTCACAAATAGGATCACATGAAATTGAAAAGCTGCTTCTGTACAGTAAAAGAAATAACCACCAGAGAGAGAAGCAGCCTATGGAATAGCGTGGGGTAGGGGGAAATCTCTCAACCATTCATCAGAGGGAGAAAGAATTTTTTTTAAACATTTAAAACCCAAATAACTTTGATCAGCTAGCCTAAATAGCCTAAAGAACTGAATAGACAGTTCTTTGAAGAAGAACTACAAATGGCTGATAAATACTTGAGAAGTATTCAACATCTTAGCCATCAGGAATATGCAAAATACCATAGTCTTTGTTGGGGTGGGGGAACATACATGGACGCTAAAGCATGAATATGGAGCTCAGAGGAAAACCTGCAAAAGCTGGTTTTCTCCTTCCACCATGCGTGTCCCAGGGATTGAACTCAGGTCTTTAAGCTTGGTGGCAAACGCCTTTGCCCGCTGAACCATCTTGCTCACCCAAGTTTTTGGTTATTGAAACAGGATCTCCTTGGGTTGCCTATGTAATTAATATGGAATTCGTTATGCGCTCTAGGCTGGCCTGACTTTGCAAACTTCCTGTGCTCCGTCATGGACTGACACTTTCTGCCTCAGCCTCCCATGCTAGGATCGCAGATATGTCCCATCATGCCTGGCTTACAAATACATTCTTTACAAGATGGTTTGTCTCATGAATTTCCACTTGACCCAAAATAAAGCTAGGTATTAAACAGTGAATATGGGACACTAAAAAACCCCTAAGCAGCGTATGCTGTGGTTGCGTACGGTAGTCTCCATCACACCACTCCTGCAGAAAAGAGATAGGAAGAGTATCTGAGCCCAGGGTTTAAAAAACAGCCTAAGCAACACGGAAAGGCGCAGTCAGAAAAATTCATGAATAATCAATTAAATACAGAAGCAGAGGAACAGATGATCTAGTTGAACCTGACATTGTTCCTGAAGCCACCACTATTCAGAGTTCAGAAGTGCGGAATCATTTACCCAGCCTAGTTCACACAGAATGGAAGCCTCTGCCTGGCCTCTTGTGTCCGGGTTGTTTGTGTGATAATACTCAGATTGCAGGCTTAGTAAAAAAGCTAACACATTTAGTCAGCCATAGTCTGTGTAGGAGGAAACCAGTGTATGGAAGGCAGGAGTACTGCAGCGCTCCCCCTTTCTAAAAGGGTGGCCATTGCATATGACTTGTGTTAGAAGCAAATAAGCCCCAGAAGCCTCTAGGAAAGGGGCAGGAGCTAGTGTGCTGGGAAGGGGTAAAGGAGACCCAAGTATACATGTAATTTTCAAGAGTATTGCTCCATTAGCTTGAGTTTCAGTCCTATTTATTCATCTCTTGCCCTGTGAAACTGTCACACTAATAGTTATGTCTCAAATCCAATTATTTTAAAAATAGAACATGACTTCACACAGAATTGCCGGTGGTTTCCTGTTTGAGGAAGGAGCGAGACAGCTCTCCTGCTACACACACATTTGGCTTAAGTCTCGGGACTTCAGTCCACAAAGGAAAGAGCTCAGATTTCCAAAACGGGATTCACAACGAAGGCTCATACACACTAATGAGCTGAGACGCCAGATTGGTGAAGCTGCATTTTATTTGCTGATATTTAACTTATTTTATACTGTACTCGTCCTGTTGGCATAGTATGTAATTTGCCTTGAGTCATTTGTGCTGTCACTGGAATCTGTGCACAGTGTTCAACTTCTTACCACAACTCTTTGACCAGGGACAACTAAATAGAATAAAAATAGACACAAGGCTGGGGCTGTAGCTCAGTGGTAGGACATTTGCCTAGCATGATTGATAATCCAAGATCCAGACCAAAAGTGGAAAGATGAGGAGGAGCAGGAGGCGGAGGAGAAGGATGAGGGGGAAGAGGAGGAGGAGGGGGGAGGGGGAGGGGGAGGGGAAGAGAAAAATTAACAACTTACTTGGAAATTATTTTTTGATGGGATCTGAGAAGCCATGCGTTTGAAGCAAGCTTCTGGCTTTCATAATGACAACTGATGACATTTTTTACTCTTGAGGTACTTAATGTAAGACCAAGAGCAGTGAGCTCATATATTTAATATTTTTCTCCAAAAATTTTTCTTTTAGTAAGACACATCATTAGTTTTACAAAAACCTAAGTACCACACCAAAAGACATTACCTGGGGAGTGCCTGCAATTCTAAGTCAATCGCTACACCTTAAACTGCTGACCTAACCATCACTGATGTGATTTGTTGCCATGGAGGTGAGCAGCATTGACCCAACCCTAGGGGGAGGATGTCTATGGACAAGCTTTTTTGCTTTTTGTTTTTTAAGAACAAATAAACCCCATTATTATACAAGCTAAAGGAAGGGAGGCGAATTCACCTGCCTTTCTGAACCTTTATCTTGATTTTCCCAAGTGGATACCTCGTAGGTTTTTATATGTATTGTTTTTTTTTCTTTTTTTTCTATTTTTCAGAGCTGGGGACCGAACCCAGGGCCTTGCGATTGCTAGGCAAGCGCTCTACCACTGAGCTAAATCCCCAACCCCATATGTATTGTTTTTTAGGATGTATTTATTTCACATGTGTGAGTGTTTTGCTTGCCTGTATGGCTGTGTACTGTGTGCACGCTTGGTACTGATGGAGGCCAGAGGATCCCTTTTGAGTCCCTGTAACCAGAGTTACAGATGGTGGTTACAGCTGCCATGTGGGTACTAGGGTCAAACTTAGATCTTCTGTAAGAACAGCACCTCTGGTAACCACTGAACCATCTCTTTGTTCCTCCTCACCTTGTAGGCTTTATAAGAACACTGCCCAATCATGGAGAAACACACTCATGTGATTAGTTTAAATGAACAAAGCATTCCTTGGTTGACATTATGTGCTGGAAAGCTTGTTAGTAAAATACAAAGACACACAACGTTTCTATTGAAGAAGTAATGACTGAAAATCAGATATTGATTTGAGCCTTTCCTCCTAACCTTCCTGTATTAAATAATAATACTTACTTAATATGAACTTGGTCACTAAAATAGAGAAAATAATTATCTGGGAGAAGAAAATGCTAAGGTGAAGACACACAACACAAAATCTAACAACAAACAACAACAACAAAACTAGGAGTTTTTTTCCCTCTTTTACTTTTTGAGACAAGGCCTCATGTGTAGCCTTGAACTCACTGTGTAGCTGAGCTACCTTGAACTTCTCGTCCTCCTGGCTGGGCCTTCTGAGTGCTTGCTGTGCAGGCATTGTCTCCCATGCCTTGACTGTATGTGGAGTTGTACAAGGCTGGACCGGCACTCTTCCAGCACAGCCAATGTTCCAACCCCTCCTTTTCCTTTAAGAGCCAACCAAGTGCACTTTCTCTTTTAAAACCTGAAGTCCCACGCACTTTTTGTTTGTTTTGTGACAGCTGGCTATGTCATCCAGATGTCCTGGAACTCTAAAGATCTACCTGTCTCAGCCTACCAAGTTCTGGGATTTAAGCTATACACCGCCACATTCGACCTTCCTAAGTATTTTTAATGGGCAAAGGAATGGGAAAAACAAAACAAAAGAAAACAAAACCCTAAGATGATCTAAGCAACTGGTTTTATGTCCTCTATGTGACTTTGATTCCTGCAAGCCTACAAGCCCAGCTGTAGCCAGGCTTCCAGTGGTGCCTCTGGTCTCCTCTCAGGGTTCACACAGAGTAGATTACTGGGGACTCAAACAATCCCAGCTCGCTGTACACCTACTATGTGACCTTGGACAGGATGTTATGTCCTGCAGCACCAGTTATCATCTGCAGTAAGGTCCTGAGCTAAGTGTGCTAGCACGTGCTGAGCTCTGAGTACATGTTGACTTGTCTATCATCTGACACGTATCACTAGTGACTCATGTGAGCACCTGACTATCAGGCCCAAAGATAGGTGATTTGTGATGCTGTTAGGGACTTCACAAATACATTCCTTACCATATGATTGCAAGAAGGCTGAAGGAAAACAGACTCCATTAAAATATCTTGGAAAGAAAGGCAGGTTTTAGAGTCTTGGTTGATGGAAATCCTCCCGTCTTCTAGTCGGGAAGAATACGGTGATGTCTTTAGGGTGTTCAGGCTGAGATGACATCTCCTATAGGCAACATCTTGCCTGCCTCTCTGGATCCATTTCCCTTCTTTCTTTTCTTCCAGGGGTAAAACCAACACATGCAGAACCCTATGTGCTGCCCGTAATCCCAGTCAATTTCAGTCACAGTGAGGGATAAGGAATAAAACATCTTGTCTTGCTAGCCCCAGTTTCTTGCAATTATCTCAAGACAGGTAGATCCTTTCCCCACACCTATTAAAAGTGTCAAAAAGGCTTTATTGACCACAGTTAATGCCTTTTCAAAAAACATACCCCATGGATCATCTGTCAAGGATAGACTGCTGACATTTTCAAGAATATTGGCACTGAAGGAGATGTCAAATCAGTGAAGTGTTTAGATCATTTATTTGGGGTAACACTTTCCAAAGTAAAGATAATGTGGGGGTAAGCACACAGTAGCAGGAAGGAAAGTAGCAATGTACCATGGTTGAGGACCAAGGGCATATGAACTTTATTGGTTTTTTTTTTTCAGTGTAATCTCTTAAATAAAATTATAAACTTTATTGGAGGTCAAAATACAGATGTTGGCCTAGCAAAGCATCACAGAGGACAAAGGCACTTTGTGAAGCCTGAGGGTGTGAATTCCATCCCAGGAATGCAGATGGTAGAAAGAGAGGCCCTATCTCCACAAGCTGTCCTCTGATCTCCTTGCATAGGCACACACACACACACGAGTGAACAGATGTAAGAAAAATAGGAACAGCGGTATTAACTCCCTGTGAGTTGATATAAAAAGGATTAATTTGACTCTTGCAGCCTGGGGTTTGATCTTATTAGTCTATAATTCTGTCCATTTTACCCTAGGAACCAATTAATCATTTATTTACTAAAAAGTAAATGTGTGTGTGTATGTGTGTCATATATATATATATATATATATATATATATATATATATATATATAGAGAGAGAGAGAGAGAGAGAGAGAGGGAGAGAGAGGAAAGGAGAGAGAACACAGATGTTTTAAGAACTGTCAAAACTGGAGGCAGGAGAGATGGATCAGCAGTTAAATGTACTGGCTGTTGTGCAGAGGACTAGGACCTGTTTTCCATCACCACACGGAGGCTTATATCTATCTATAACTCCAATTCCAGAGGATCCAGAACCCTTTTCTGGCTTTCACGGGCACCAGATGCACCTACACACAGTACCCATATGTAAATGCAGCTGAAACACTCATACATAAAATAAAAATGAATGAACCATGTTTGGAAACACTGGGGTTGTACGTGTGGCTGTTGTAAGTGACTTAAATATGGCTATCTGTAATAAGCTCAGACCCACGCCTGCACTTGGACTACCCTTTCCTAAGGGCCACTCTCCCCTTCCACAATGTTAAATGTACTCTGCTGTGTGCTGACCCATCCGGAAAGCTGCTTCTGCTCCTGTGACAAACAGGATATATGGGCAGATAAAGAACTTTATTGAGAAGGGTTGGCTCATGTGATGGCAGATGCTGAGAAGTCTTGTGACTTGTGGTCCATCTGGAAATAGGAAAACCAAGAAAGCCAGTGTTCGTGACCAAACTAGGAAGGCAGCTGCTGGAGGGTCCCAGCAGGGAGCAAGCACGCCTGTACACAGCATTGGTTCTCTTGGGCCCTCACACTGGAGGGTGTCTTCTTCGTTCAGTCTACCAATTCCAGTGCTAGTCTTTTGCAGACACTCTCACAAACATGCCAAGGAATAATGTCTACCAGCGATTGGAGCATCCTTTTCCCCCAATCGAGATAGCATGCACAATCTCTCTGCAACAGACTCAGCTAACTGACATTAGAGCCATGCTACTGCCATATGTGCACATGGTGGGAAACAAAGTTGCCCCAAGAACAATAGGGACTCTCCAAACTCTGCTACCTGAAGAGCACATATGGGCCAACTCTATCACTCCTTAAAGTCTGCCTTATCTGTAACCAGAAGACCAGAAGGCTTGATTGACCTACAGTCCTTTGGGGGTGGACTGGGGGGCTAGAGAAGAGATTTTGCCACATTGTCTCAGTTGGTCTTTAACTACTGACCTAATCTTAGCTGTTGTCGGTTTGAACTACACACAAGACTCCACTGTACCTGGCTCTCAACAGTTAATTTAAAAAGTAATCTAAAATCCCATGATCTTTTTATTTTTCATATTTTTTGGGGGTTTTCGAGATAGGATTTCTTTGTATAGCCTTGACTGTAGACCAGGCTGGACTCAAACTCAGATATCTATTTGCCTCTGCCTCTGCCTCCCTGCCCCCTGCCCCCTCTGCCCCTCTGCCCCTCTGCCCCTCTGCCCCTCTGCCCCTCTGCCCCTCTGCCCCTCTGCCCCTCTGCGCCTCTGCGCCTCTGCCTCTGCCTCTGCCTCTGCCTCTGCCTCTGCCTCTGCCTCCCGGGTGCTGGATTTAAAGACATGAGCCACCATGCCTGATCCACATTTTTTTAAAGAAAGAAATGGGAGCATTTTGCATAATTCAAATTAATGTTCATTATACTATTCTGTAAGTGGTTACATAAAAATAAGATCTACTTCTCAGCCCAAGGAACGATGATGCCAGTGACAGGATAAATAGGAATCTAAGTTGTCAAAACTTAGGCAAACAAAGCAAAGTGAAGAAAGGGAGATTAGTGAACGATTGCTGACAGCATTCCGGCACTGGCACCGGCACCGTGGATTCTTTGTTCCTGGAAAGGAAATGATTCTGCCCACATCTCTCTTTGTTAAGATTTCTAGATTCTCAAGAGTTCAACTTACAAGCTAAGAAGCTATTAATGCCACTTTTGCACACACACAAAAAAAGTAGATAAGCTCATCGTGTGAGCTAAATTAAAAAAAGAAGAAAACAAAAACAAAAACAAAATTAACCCCCCTCCCTTCCCAAACAGGTGATCCCATGATCCTTGGTCCATAGCATTCATTTCATTCTCTGAGGATTTGGTGGCCCTGTGGAAGTCAGGTGACTCCCACTGCTGAGCTGCACCCACCCTTTCGTCACTAGTGTGTGGGCCCTGTGTGCATGCACTCTTTGAGAGGCCCATGTGTCTCCTGGAGAGCTGCCACAGCTTGTTTGCTTGGATACAAAACAAACAGCTGACACACAAAACCCAGAGATTGCCTCTTCTCCTTCCCTCTAAGAAGGGGAGTATCCTAGACTCCCTGGGGTGGACCCAAAGTAAATCATAGCATATCATCGAGTTCAAGCCTCTAAGATAAAGATTGGAATGAGTTTGTGGGAAAGTCGTAGAAGATTTGTAAATTCCATCTCCTCTTTGGGGGAGTTGAGATCTGGCTGAATTGTGGACTGTATGTGTGTGTTTTTGTGTGAAGAAACGTAAGAAGCTGTTAGTGTTGATGTATGTCTTGTTCAGGAACCCCCATTATCATTGTTCCATGAATGAGTTTCTGCCACATGCATCTGCTGACCCTGGGAGGCCTGAGCCCTGGCTTCAAGAAGCTTCAGTTCACAAATCAGTACCAGGGAGTGTGAATCTGCCTGTATGGTTTAGATCTCAGGGGTGGAGATGTCTTGGCCCACAAATCTTCATGTGGAAGGCTTTCTTCTTTGCTCCCTTGTTGTAATTTTCTTTTAATGATCTTAGGCGTCAACTCCAGAAGAGGCTTACACATAACCTCCACCCTTTAATCCCTGCACTGGAGAGGCAGAGGCAGGTGAATTTCTTCCAGCCTTGTTTACATAACAGATCTTAGGTCAGCGGGGCTACAGAGTAAGAACCTGTCTCAAAACAAAACAAAGCAAGCAAACAACACCAAAACTAAAAATACCCAAAACACCACCAGAAAAAAACATTATTTCCAAATTAGAGTAGGAATTCGTTCAATTGTTTCCCTATAATGATATGACAGCAATTAGAACTACACATACAAAATAGCCACATGGTCACTATGCATCCCCTTCCATCACAGAGTGCCTTAATGAAGAGTGTTGGCAGGCTGAACCAGACATGATGTTGTGATTGTGCCCACAGGAAAATTATATATTGTGGGCAAAGTAAGAGCCATCTATTAATCTATATCTCACAGTTCAGAGAACAGTTCCAGAAAAGAACTGAAGGGAAAAAAAACAAACCGCTTACCCCAACATGGCTCAAGGCAGGGGTCCACTCTCCAGAATCTAAACTCTATACCAGGTGAGTGGATAATATTTTAAACAAGTGACTCAAATGCAAAGCCTCTTTAAAAATGGTTTCTAAGCAGCGAGTCCAGCATCCTGCTCATCTTAGCAACCTAGAGAGAATCTTCTGCGTTCAGCAGGTGACTGGTGCTTTCTCAGCCCTCGCCTATCACTGCCCACGCTCATTTCTCCACCTCCTTTCTCTCCTGCAGTTCCAAAGGATGGAAGGACAAGGGTAAAGCTGCAATGAGAATCTCAGAGACCCTTTGTTGGTCTCTGCTTCATTCCCGTTGTTACTCAAGAATATTTAGGGAATCTTAGAGATGGCTTCGAATTCAGTATCAGAACACAGCTGATTAACACACACACACACACACACACACACACACACACACACACACACACACACACACTCGCCTTTGCAAGCAATGCAGGCCAGATTGCTGCCAAAGACACATATGTTGTGATCTAAGTTGACCAACATTCCTGATTGGCTTCTGATGAAGTGACTTTAGATCATTGACTTTTAAGAGTTACAACGGGGGTTGGGGATTTAGCTCAGTGGTAGAGCACTTGCCTAGCAAAGAGAAAAAAAAGAGTTAAAACGGAGTAAGTTGGCCACGTTAACACTGACCTTTGTTGCTACCCTGGCCAGGACAGCCTCTTTGGCTTCAATGCTTCCTCTGGAAACCACTGAGATGAACCCAAGCAGGATGGGCTGGGATGGCCTTCCTTGGTGGTTAATAGGACTAATCTAGACCTAACTAAAAACCCAAGTCACTGAGCACACTTGTGAGAGGTTGTATTAATTGCATCATTTGAGGTGGGAATACACACCTCAAATCCAGATCACTTAAAGTGTGAAGACTTGATTTAAATCCGAACCATTTAAGGTAGGAATACACCCTAAGTACCTTCTCACATCAGCATATATAAAGGACAAGGAAGAAAGAGGATTTTATTCTTTGTCCTTGTTCTCACTTCATTGGCCTTAGAGCCTACTTCTTCCAGATTCTGACGTCCAGCCTCATGGACTACACTGTTGCTGGATTCTTGGACTTTCTGTTGGTAGACAGTCATTGCTGGATTGGCTGGACTACAGCTGGTAAACCTCAATCCATACATGTATATATGTTCTGATTATATTTATTATTTGGTTTACTTTCCTCATCTCAGCTTCTCTTTTGGAGCTGCTAGTCCTCTTGATTGAAGACAATGTGTGTCAGCCCATCTATCCTTTTCACTGTAACTCCAAGGAAGGAACTGAAGGTACCCCAAACTGTCCAGAAATTCCAGCATAGCTTCATTGTTTTTAAGGTATCATGAGTTTAATAGTTTAATAGAGACAAAACCCCCAATTTTAATTTTTCTTTATTGTACTTTAATTGTTTCTGTCATGGGTTTGTCCAGTTTCTAGAATTAATAAATATAACACCTAAAAATGTCAGATTCTGAATGTTTAGCTAAGAGGCATAACATGTCACAGGAGAGAACTTTTCACCCTGACCCAAATCTAGGAGGCTTGGCCTGTGGGGTGGGCTAGGGTTCCCGTCTCTGAATAGTGTTGGCAAGTTAAAAACTGCGGCCATCCCATGGGATTTGAAGGCAGGATGGAACGGTGTACTTACGTTTAGAGGGTTGGTGCTGGCTAGCCCGGCTGCCCATGTGCGCTGCTTCTGCACCTGCGCTCCGCCACGCTCCGCCACGCTCCGCCACGCTCCGCCACGCTCCGCCACGCTCCCCCACGCTCCCCCACGCTCCCCCACGCTCCCCCACGCTCCCCCACGCTCATGGATTTCCAGCCCACGTGGTGGTACTCAGCACTCCAGCCTCTTACACGTCATCAAATCTGAAGGCTTGTGATGTAAGAAACTTAAGTTAGACCAGCTACCCTGTGAGTTTCAGTTTCTGGTACAACACACATACACACTCCTGGATTCTGACTATGAGAGACTCCGTACTTAACGTTTCTCAATCTGGTTTATTTTGCCTTACAGTGTGATCTCCAATTCCATCAATTCTCCTCCAAATGACAGCAGTGCGTGCTAGTAACAATTCAATTGCGTTGCGTTTGTTTCCCATGTTTTCTTTAGATGTCTCTGTGTTGACGGACAGAGCCAGATCTTGGCTACTGTGCTCAGTGCAGCAGTGAGAGCAGGCATGCAGGCGTGTCTGCGATCTAACGTCCACTTCTGCAGCTAGATCAAACGGTGGTTCTAGTTTTTGTTTCTGAAGAGCCTCTGTATTTATTTCCACAGTGACCACACCAGGCTGCATTCCCACCAGCACGAGTGAGGCCTAGCCTTTCCTCCTCACCAGAACTTGCCCCCAATGTTTAATGGAAGCCATTCTGACTAGATGCCAAGGATGCTGTGCCATACACTTATTAGCCCTCTGTATTTCTTCTCTTAAGAACTATCTATGTGTTCTTTTGTCTATTTTTGGTTAGGTGATTGGGGAAGGACAATTATTTAAGTTTTTAAATTGTCTATGAATTTTAGATATTAATCCTCTGGTATACAGTTGGGAAAGGGTCTCTCCCTGTCTGCCTTCTGTCTCTTCACTCTGATAATTATTTCCTCTGCTGTGTAGAGATTTTACAGTTTCATGTCACCCCATTTTTCAATCCCCAAGAGCCTTCCCCATGCTGTTAGAATCCTTTCAGAAAGTCCTTGCCAGCCTGCATCTTAAAGTGTGCTGCCTTTGGTTTCCTCTATTGCTTTCAGATCTGGTTGTTATGAGCTCCCTAGGAGATGGGCCGTATCTGACCCTCTTTTCTTCTCCCCATCAAACAATGTGATGTTGTATATATAATAAACACAATTCAAAATGTAAACATCCTACGGCTTTTGGTTTTTTTTTAAAGATTTATTTATTATATATAAGTACACTGTAGCTGTCTTCAGACACACCAGAAGAGGGTATCAGATCTCATTACAGATGGTTGTGAGCCACCATGTGGTTGCTGGGATTTGAACTCAGGACCTCTGGAAGAGCAGCCAGTGCTCTTAACCACCAAGCCATCTCTCCAGCCCGGTTTTTGGTTTTTTTGAGATGATATCTCTGGTAGCCCACTGGCTAGCTTTGAACTTGCTGTAGCAACTCACCCTGGATTTGAACTTCTGATCCTCCTGCCTCCACCTCACAGCAGGCTGTGCCCAATTTATTAGCTGCTCAAGTCATACAGTAACTGCTCCAAATCTTAAGTTTCTAATCTTCTGTCATGATTGTTTAGTGAACATTACTCCTGTTTGTGTCTAAGCTACATGGCAAAGCAGTGAAAAAGCCCTGTTTCTTTGTTGTAGTTCTCTTTCTTCTAGCCAGATGAACCAACTGCCTTCTAGCAGGCTTGACATCTGTCCCTGCCAATGCATTCAGGCAGATGTGCAGAAGTCACACTTAGGTTTCTTTTCCCTGCCTTGCCAAGGGAATAAATGGCATTGAGTTAAATTTCATTTCCAAATGTTCTGCGACAACTTGAAAAATGTTGCCGTCTACGTGAGAATGCATGAAGCTGCATTTATAAAAAGAATTATCCCTGCAATAATGTCAGGCTCTCAGGAAATGTGTCGCCTACAGGTCTTTCTGACAGCGGGTTGCCTGGGACTCAGGATTCCTCCTGTCCTTCGTTATGGCAAATCTTCCTGTGGTAGGCACATACATACATGGATTAATTTATCAACAAATATCTGTTAGGTTATGACTGCTGCTGCATTTGACATCAGCCAGGGAAGACAAAGAAATAGGAGGCACACTCACCCGGGACTTTCCTGTTCTCTTATTTTAGCATCAGTTCACATTTGACAGTGTTGTTTAATTATTTATATTCTTGCAAAATTTGGAAGTCCCCGGACTGATTTTTCCCCATAATCCAGTAACTATATAAATTATCATCATCGTGATGATAATACTTGGGAATGACTGTTACAATCCAGCTGAGGATTTAGATCTTATAGAAAGATAAATGATGGGGTACTCTGATCAGAAGAATCACATCAACGTGTTTCTCACAAATGCACACACACACAGAGACATTAGATCATTGGTGGGTAGGTGACAGGGTAGATGCACATCACAGTGACAGAGAAAGTGGATGGGTTCACAGTTGTTTGGAGCATCGGATTTAGTCAAAGTGAGTTCCCATTGTAAATATCAGACTGAAATTAGAATGCTGTAATCTAAGGGCTCTTTGCTGGGTCGTATTCTTTTGTTACAGAATCATAGTAAACAGCACAAAATTTATAGTTCCCACCATTTTTTATGCTTGCAGCAGTAAGTACATTTCACACTGTAGTGCAACTGCCATCACATTCCAGAACGCTTTCCCTGTGGAAAACTGAACCTCCGTCCCCTTCAACACTAACGATCCTTCCTCCACCATGGCTCCGTGACTTTGGTTGCACTAAGAGCTTCATCTAACTGGAACCTGCATCAGTGCCCTTAGTGATCAGGTTATCTTACTTAGCATTGTCCACAAAGGTCACCTGTATCATACAGCATGTGTCAGATTTTTCTTGTGTGTGGTGGTGGTGGTGTATGTATGTGCACATACTTGTGCATGTGTGTGCTTGTGTATGTGAGTGTGTGGGCCTGAGTGTGGAGACCAGAGGTCAATAGTGGGTGTCTTCCTCTATGTCCACCTTGTTTCCTGAGATAAAATCGGAGCATAGAGAATATTGATTTGACTAGGCTGGCCAGTAAGCCCATGGGTCCTTCTGTCTGTCTGCTTCCCCAGGAATGAGATACATACAGGAATGGGGTACATACAACCATACTTAGCTTGTTACATGGTTGCTGGAGATTAAAACTCAAGCCTTCATGCTTGAACAGCAAGCACTTTACCCACTGAGCCTTCTCACCAGAACAGAAATTTTCTGCCTTTTAAAGGCTGAATAGTACTCCATTGCATACTATTATGGATTGAATTGTTCAACCCCCACCAGATTCTTATAGTCATACCCCAACTGCGATGTCTGTATTTGAGGCTTTGTTGCAGATAATTCACGTTAAGTGAGGTCATAAAGTTAGGGCCCTAACCTGACTGGTGTCTAGATGATGATGCATGGGTCCAGGCTTTGTCTCTCTACACAAGCATGGAGGAAAGGGCATATAAACAAACAGCAAAGGTGGCATCTATAAACCAGGAAGAGGGCCTTACCAGATGCCAACCCTGATGGCACCTTGGTCTTAGATTTCTGTTCTCCAGTTTTTGAGAAAACACTTAAGAGTCTCATAAAGGCACCCAGTTTGTGGTGTTTTGTTATGGCCTGTCTTATGGACTAACATGTACATATTCTCTTCATGATTCACCCTTCCATGAACATTTGAGTTGATTCTATACCTTTCGGCCATTGTGAACAATGCTGTTGTGTTCTTGGGCACCCAAATGTCTGTTTATACTTTCACTTCCTTTGGGAGTCTATCTAGAAATGGAATTACTGGATCTTACAGTGTTTTTCTCAGGAATTACATTCCTTTTGCCACAACAATTTAACATTCTAATACCTCATCAGCAATTTCCTAGGCTGCAGCTTTGTTCTCCCCAGGATACCTTCTCTACAATTCTCATAACTCCATGTCTCTTCCACCTCCTCCCATCACCCCACCTCCTCCTCTTCCTCCTTGATAGCCCACTGTGTCTCGTTAGTACTTCCCATATGGGCATGAGTATGAGGCCATTCACTGGAGCAGTGGTAATCTCTCAGCAGTCACACACCCCAGAGAAAAATGACTCCTTCTCCATCGGAAGACATCAACTGCCTATTGCTTCTCAGCTGGGATGGCCCTCCCCTCCCCATGCTGTGATTTTGACTGGCTTGAGCTTGTTCAGGTAACTGCAGTCCTTGTGAGTTTTTTAGTACATTAGCCTTTTCAAACCCAGAAGACAGTATTTCCCAGCATTTTCTAGCTATATTTATGCTATTCTCGTTCCCTCTTCAATAGTAGGGGAAGTTGATAAGTCTGTCATCATTCCTTTTGAATGTCAACTTAGAATCACCTGAGAAGAAAGCATCAATTGGATTGTCTAGATCAAGTTAACTTGTTGGTACGTCTAATGGCTTGTGTTGATTGTTAATTGAGGTGGGGAAGACTCACCTTGTATGCGGGAGGTACCATTTCATGGGCTGGGCCCAGAACTATGTAAGACTGAGTATAAGCATCAAGCAATCCAGGAAAGATGCATTTGCTCTCTTCATGCTTGACTGTGGATGTGCTATGAGCAGCTGTTGGAGCTCCTGCCTTGACTTCCTAAAGCATTAGACTTGTAACCTGGAATTGTAACCCTTTCTTCCCTAGGTTGCTTTTTCTCAGAGAATTTTATCACAGCAACAGAATGAAACCAGAACTGAGAATGGTACCAGGGAAGCAGGGCTGCTGCTGTGATGAATTCAGCCATGTTATTTTCTGGAAGAATGAGGAAAACTTTTTGGAACCTTGGGCTGGAAAATCAGTTGAATGTTGTGGGCAGGGCTTAATGACCTGTCCTTATAGAAGCTGGGAAGATAGGAAGTGGAGGCCCAGATTACGTTCCAGAAGGGGACAAAGGCTTTGTTGTCAACTGGACTAGGGAATATTCATGTGGTGTTTGGCCTTAGAGATCAGTTACATGCTTATTCTGCTGGGGGTGATTGTCAAAGAGATCAACATCACTGAAATGAGGCCTTCCAGGATTCATCTGGACAAGAGGAAACTTTCCTCAGTGTAGGCACATAGAAGCCGATATAGCCATGCCCAAGGACCAGGCTACAGCTCAGGAGACCTTGGAAATAAAACAGTCATCTAAGCAGTACTTGTTTTGAGGTCATGAAGAGTGCAAGACCAAGGGAGTCATAGAGAGTAACTGAGGCTTGCCACCTTGTGGTATGGTTGGAGTCCCTGCAAAGGCCCCAAGAGGCCACTTGTTTGCATTGGAGCTCCCAGAATATTGAAGAGGAAAGAATTGTGGGTCATCTAGCAAAGATAGCTGCAGGTAGGAAATGGACCATGACCTCAGAGGGAAAGTGTATGCTACAGATGGCAGAATTGGGTAGGTGAGGCTTCCCAAGCCATTTATGGCTCAGAAGATAAGCTCTAGATGCTGAACTTTAAATCACAGATTTGGTATTTACACTGCTAGACATTGGGTTTTGCTTAATTGATAGTTTAGTGCTATGCCCCATTCCCCCCTTTTTGGAATAAGTATGTGACTTGTTTCTTATTTACAGGAGCTCACAGTTAAAATACTTTTTAAAGTGTTATAGAATGAGCATGAGAGCTTTGGGTGGAAAATTACAACTTAAAGTGATGTGTCTACTTGTGTGTCAAGTTGTCCCGGGATATATTATGTACTTAGTTAACTTAAAACAACCCACAATCACCTGGAAAGAGAAACTCAGTTGAGGAGTTACCTAGATTAGGTTGGCCTATAGGCATGTCTGTGGGAAATGGTCTTGATTGTTAACTGATGTAGACTCAGTCCACTGTGGGTGACTCAGTTTCATCAGCTGGACCCTGAAGCAAGCTAGCTGAAAGGAAGCTTTCATCGGTCTCTTTCTGCTCTTGACTATTAATACATCGTGACCAGCTGTCTCGGGTTCCTGCCTCTGTGACTTCTCTCCAATAATTGACTTAGAGCTCGGAATTGGGAACTAAAGCAACCTTTTCCTCCCTGAAGTGCTTTTTGTCAAGCTGTTTTATCACAGTAGAAATGAAACTAGGATAATGTTCCATTTAGGGCTGAGCAGCTGCAGTCACTCATTCTAAGCACTTAGACCAGTTAGGTCGCTTCATTAACCACTGTCTTCTGCAAAAAGAATCTTCCTTGACTAGTGTTGAAAGCAGGATGAATCTATGGCTATAAAAAAAATGCTTAGGAAGCCATTTGACATAATTCCCACTTAGAAAAATGACAGTAGTTTATCTCATGTTGGTTTTATTTTAGTAGGAAATATGTGTCTAGAAATCAATTTCTTTTAGATTTTCTAATGTGGTAAAATATTTTTTAATATAAGCCCTAATTCTCTGATTTTCCTTGGTATCCATTCTAATGATTGTCTTTTGCCTCTTATTTTATTATTTAGATCTTCTGTCTCTTCTGCTGGTTAGCTTGGTTAAGGGTTTTTCTTATCATGTTTATCCTTGGAAAGAACCAACATTGTTTTATTAGTTTTTTTGTGTTATAGTTTTTTGGTCCCTGGTCTTCATGATTTCTTTCCTTTGCTGATGTGGGATTTGGCCAGTTCCTTTTCCAGATCTATAAGGTGTATCATTACATTATTTACTTGGGATCTCTCTGGTTTAAGCAGATACTTAGGGCTATAAACTTCCCTCCTAGGAACTGGTTTCATCACATCCCAAGGGGTTGGTATCTTGCTTCTTCATTTTCATTTGATTCTAAGGAATATTTTTATTCCCCCCTTGATGTCTCCACAGACCCATTCATTGTTCAATAGTGTTTTATTGTTAAATAAGAACACCGGCATTTATGTCTGCTCTAGGGCTTCTCGTTAACTATTAGTCTTATTTCATTGTTACTAATTATTTTGTGTCCTAATATGTGGTCTACTTAGGAGAAAGATCCCTGAGATGCTGAGAATATGTAATATTCTGCAGCGTTTAGATAAATTGTTCTGTTAGATTGATTTAATCTATGATGTCAATGAATTCAGATCTTTGTTTTATGTTGTTGTTGGGTTGTGTTTTGTTTTGTTTTGTTTTGTTTTGTTTTTTGGAGGGGGATTGTTAGGGTGGCCTGTAAATTAGGGGGAGCAGAGTATTGAAATCACTCACTACTATTGTGCTAGGGTTAAGCTGTGACTTTACATCTAAATTAGTTTGATAAAATCAGATGTTCTTGTGTTCAAGGAATTTATGTTTTAACATATTCTTTTTGCGTTGTTTCCTAAATCAGTAGGAAACTGCTTTACCATTTCTCACTAGTTTTGGGTTTAAAGCCTATCTTTTTAGATATTAGAACAACGACACCTGCATATTTTCTTGATCCATCTGTTTGGAACTCCATTTTCCACCCTTTTACCTTAAGATAATGTCAGCCTTTTGTGGTGAGCTAAGTTTCCCAGAAATGGCATACAGAGGTCCTGCCTTTGAATCCAGTCTCTTAATCTATTTTTGATTGGAGAATTGTGACCATTAATAGACAGTTATTATTGAAAGGTATATATTGACTTCTGCCTTTCTGTTAATTTTGCTGTACTTTTTCCCTTTTGCCCCTTGTTTATTTATTAATCTAGTGTGATTTATTTCTGCCAAGGGCCTTATAGATAGATTTGTTTTTCTCTCCAGAATAAAGGTTTCATCAACTATTCTCTGTAGAATTGGTTTAGTGGTTATAAAACCCTTTAATCTATTTTATCTCAAAAAATATTTTATTTTCCCTCCATGTTTGACAGATTACTGAGTAGAGAAGTTCTGGGCTTGCACTTATTTCCCAAGGGCCCTCCTAGAGTTTAAACTTTTAGTTGACACATCTGCTGTTCTTCGATGGGTCCACCTTTGTAAGTGACTTGGTGTTTCATACTGAAGCTTGTTGCTTTCAGTGTGCTTTTCTTGTTAAAAATTATTTCAGTGTCTGGGGACACAGCTCAGTGGCAGAGCCCTTACCTACCACACATGGGATCAGGGATTCTATGTCCAGCTCTGAAACAGGTTAGGAGCTTAGGGTATTTGGACTAAGCTCTATAGGTTCCCTGGGTGGGATATTCACTGAGAGGGCAACTACAGCTGCTTGATAACCACTATGCATAAGCCAAAGTAGCCCACGAATGACGGCGGCCCTTTTGGCTTCAATAACTGTTGGAGGATAAACAACCAAGGATCGTAAGGCATAGGTTCAGATTTTAGTCATTCAGACTGAGGATAGGAGGGATGGAGGGTGGATGAGGAAAAAGATGAAGTATTAGATCAACACTGAACTTTTTTAAAAGGTGGATAAAATATCTAGGAACGGAAAGTTGGGGTGGTGGTAGGGTATGAAGATTGTAGAGATCTCGGAATCTATGGAAGGTTACGTTAAAAAGGGGCTAACAGTGGGAGAAAAAAGCAAAGCTCTAAGAATAAGGGGCAGAGTGTGAGAGGTGAGCGGAGAGTACAGGGAAGTGCTGTACAGTGGCCGCACAATTATATCCTCATCAGCACCCTCACCAGCATCTGTGGCCATTTGTCTCCTTAGCCATTCTGACTGGGATGAGATGGAATCTAGAAGCTGTTTCCATCTGTGTTGCCCTGAAGGCTAAGGACACTACCACCGTTCAAACATTATTGGTCGTTTGTGTTTTCCCTTTTCACGACTGTTCATTCTTTTTATTAGCCCATTTATTGATTGGATTTTCTTCCTTTCTATTGGACTTAGTGTTTGCAGTTCTAGAAAGTAATACACACAGGTGTCTAAGGTGTAGTTAGCAGAGATGTTTGTTGTCTTTGTTTCTGATTCCTATGGCTGTTTCTTCACTCTGGTGATTATTTCCTTTGTGGTGTGGAAGCATCTTAATTTCATGCAATCCTATTTGTTAATTCTTGTGCTATTGGAGTCCTTTCCAGGTTTACATGAATGTCTTTAATCCACTTTGAATTGATTTTTGTGCAGGGAGAGAGACACATACTTAATTTCATACTACAAGTAGATCAAGTAGATACAGCCGAGGGTACACATTTAAAAAAAATCTCTGTCTCTGTCTCTCAGTGTGTGTTTGTGTGTGTGCGTGTGTGCGTGTGTCTGTGTGTATGTGCGTGTGTGCATGTGTGTCTGTGTGTGTGTGTGCATGTGTGTGCTCTGTGTGTGTGTGTGTGTGTGTGTGTGTGTGTGTGTGTTCCTATCAGTAAGTGTGGAAGTCAGAGAAGAACCTCAGGTGTCCTCCTTGTTGGAGACAGGCTCTCTTGTTTGGCGCTGTGCATCCAGGCTAGCTGGCCCAACATCATCCTGTCTCTGCCTCTCATCTCACCACTAGAGTGCTGTGCTTACAAACATGAACTATGTATGTCTGCCTTTATGTGGCACCGGGAGATCTGAACTCATGTTCTCACCTCCCAGTGAGCGCGTACTCACTGAGCAGTCTTCCCAGGCCTCGAACACATTTTCTAATCTCTTCTCACTGGGTTCGTCTGTGACCTCAGATGTGCTGTCTGAACTGAACCGTGGGATTTGTGACCATGTTATTTTCTTCAGCCCTCTAGCTGACGCAGCCACACAACCACACAGTTCCAGGTAGACTTGCCTGTGAGTAGGTGTGTGTGTCTCCACAGTGTGAAACTCAGCTGGCACTCTGCACTAAGCAGGATGTCTCCCAGAAGTGTTCTACCATTTATATTTTTGTATGTTTAAAAAACCATGTGAGGAAGATGTTTGATAAGCATAAGCCTTGGGGAAAATTGTAAAACAAATTTTCTAACAGTGGTTTTTGGTACAGTGTGAATCTCAAAATCCAATTAATTAAAAAAAATGTACTAAAGGCTCTTAATTGGACTGTTCTTAAATTCCCATTTGTACATACCCAAGGAATCTATATTTCAAATTCTTGGTTCCTATTAGGCATTCTAATCATTTCCTAGGATTATTTACTGTCACTGTGAGTTCTGTTTCCCATCAGAGAGACACATTGGAGAAATGGCAGCTGGCAGTCAATATTTAACTGTCCAGGTTTACTCCACCTGGACATTCCATTCTTTTGGTTTTTTGTTTTTTTAAGCTTTGGTCTTCAGTAATTGATTAGAGGAGAAAGGAAGGAAGTAGCTTTGTCTTGTCCAATGGTATTTTCAGTGATTTTATGCAGAAAGACAAGGCATGCTGTTAGCTAACGAAAGCACAAACCCAGAAAAAAAAGAGAAAGTGGGAAGCTAGATGACAAATTGTAAAAGAACTTTACTGTTTTGGGGATCCAAACAAACAGGGTCATGATGCAATAGGAATAAATATGAACTTTGCACATGGAGCTAGTTATCAATCGAAGTGGAAAGGTAGGGATGATGTCATTGGCATGGAGACAGTAAACTCAAGAGGGACATAGAGAGCGACACACTTCTGACAAAGCTGAAAATCATGGCAGTCAGGGCTTGTCAAGAGACTGTCTTGAATGGACCACATTATTTAATGTGGGGCGCGCGCATGTGTGTTGTGTGTGTGTGTGTGTGTGTGTGTGTGTGTGTGTGTGTGTGGTGGGAGGTGTCAGAGGACAACTTGGAGTTAGTGCTTCCCTTATGCCATACAGGTTCTGGGGTTTGAAGACACTGTACCCTGTGCTATCCCCCTGGCCCTGTATGGCCATACTTCAAACCACAGGGTGCAGCAGGTGTGGTGGAACACATCCTGAAGCTTGGGAAGCTGAGGCAGAAGAGTAACGGTTTAAAGATGGCCTGGACTACGTAGCCGACCCTGTGTCATCAAATAAACAAGGGAATGACAACATGGCACCAAGCCTGAGAATCATATTATATATATCCTGTGAGCCTTCCCATACGTGAAAATCGAGGCAGAGGGAGGTGGGGGAGGAAAGAGAGAGAGGAATGAGAGACACAGACACACAGACAGAATCAGAGAGGAGGAGGAGAGGGGGAGGAAAAAGAGGAATCGGGAAAGAGGAGGAGTTCTCACTAGAATTCAAGCCAGATTGTGGCTGCTGTAGGAAGGCAGATCTTACCCCATGCATTGAAGAAAATGGAATGTTCCCCAAACAGAAAATGTTTCTGTTACTGAAAAATTACTTTGTAATTGGATGAGTATGTGCTAGGAGCAAGACCCCCACCAGGATACAAGGTTGTATCTTCTGACCTCTACGGCTCTCACCAAGCTCTCCCAGCATGCTGCAAAAATGTGGATTTCTCTGCCAATAGTTCTCTGGTATACCTGAGTTAGGGCTGCATTGATGTAATTTCTAAACAAACAAACAAACAACAATCCAAGAAGCTTCATAAGGCCATCAAAACAACAGGCATCTGTCTGTTTTAACCCAGGAATTTTGCCCATGAGCTTTATTCTAGAAGTTTAAAAAAAAAAAACAAAAAACCCATAATTAGTAGCTCCCAACTCCCCCTTCCCAGAGCTTCTCATAGCAAATAAATCACAGGAACACTGGTAGGAATGTTTGCTGTCCTGCTCCTGAGAGCAGTGACTTGGTACCCTTTCCTTCCTACTCTAAATTAAGTTTATTTTTAATATAACCTCCATTTGTTCACAACAGAGGATGTTGGAACACAATAGTTACTCTGTAAAACCATAAGAAAATCTGTCCCTCTCTTGTCTTCCCATGTCTAGCCCTGGTTAAAATTCAGAATCCCATACATCCCTGGTAGAATATCTTTCCAGAAATCTATAATCCCTCAATGTAAACAGTTTAGAACAGAAAGGTAATTTCAAATTGAGGAAAATAAAAAATGAAACATTGATTTGTAACTCAAAAAAAAAAAAAAACAACCCCAAAATCTAGCCACCAGAGAGGGTAATATGCTAATTAAGTGGGAGTTATACCCAATCCTTGGTTCAAAGCTTGCGTGGACCAAATGGAATTGTGGAGAAGCCACTTGGACAAAATACAACCAGCAGCATCTCAGGTCTGGGCTCCTATTCAGTCTTCAGTCACATGTCCTCTTGCCGCTGGGTGGACACTGAACAAATCAACTGTCTGCACTGACCAATGGTCCCATCAGCTATTGACCATTGAGTCCTTCCATGGCAGCCCAGACCTCTTGGAGTTTTATCCTTAAATAGACTATACCCCTTTGAGTATCCTGTACACTTGTGGATGATTTTTATTTCCCCGTAATAATTGAATTTGTCATAAATGTCATCTTTAGTGGCTTCCTTGTGGATTCCAGTGACAGAGAATCCAGCCTTCTATAGAGCTTTTTGGTCCAGTTCATTACTACTCTATTCTGTACTGTCATAACCCCCCCCAATCCTGTTGGTACCCTCTAAAGAGATGAAGCCTGTGTCCTCACTTTCTTCACTCTCTCAGCTTGGAGACATTTCATTCCCATCTTTCTCCATAGCAAGATCCTCTTTTGAGCCTCATGAAGTGGGGGTCAGCCATCTTGCCTTCCTGGGAGCCCTTGTCTGTCAATTAAATTTATTTTTAACAGAGACATAGAAACATAAAACTCTCCCATACCATGTGAAAAGCATGATATTTCAACGCCTGTATACATTGTGAAGTGTTTAAATCAGGTGAAGCATGCCTGTTTACCTACTTATTCTTTCTTTGTAGTAAAGAATAGTTAAGAATACTATTTTTTAATACTTTCTTTAAGCTATTCGAAATGTGCAGTGCATTATATGCAATCATCCTCTTGATGCTAACTGCCGCTTGGGCCAGTAAATTAACCTCTCCCCATCTTCTGCCTCAAATACTCTCTCTAACCTGTAGTAACCATGAAATCATGGAATTCCCTGAGATGAAATATTTTGGATCCTATATATGAACAGCATCATGGTTATCTTGTTCTGTGCCCAGCTGGATTATTTTGTGTAGTGTAATCAACTCCAGTACCATTTATGATGTTGCACATGACAAAAACCCATCGTTTTGTGGCTGAATGGTATGAATGGACAGCATCGCCCTTATCCGTCAGATGGTGGACCTCACTTTGTCTTCATGTCTTGCCTATTGTGCCTTAGTGCTCAAGTGAAACTGGGAGCATCCGTGTCTCTTTGGTTCTGGGATTGTACAAGCTACAATTTTAGAATCTATAATTAGAAATGTGAATCAGAAAACAACACTATTGCTAATTAACACGGTAAAAGCGCCTTGGGGCTTCTGTCCCCTCAGAAGTAGCTGCACCAGTGTCCAGCAGTGATTCTCAAACACAACATCAGTATCCCTTTGCTGGCGAGTCTCAGACTGCCCGAGAATCATGAGCCGAAGAGTTCGCCCTTAGTTCTTAGACGATGCTGATGGTATTGGTTGTGAGACCACAATTTGAGACTCATTGGTAAAGTGAACACATCAATTCAGTGCTGCAGAAGACACCATGCTATAATCAGGACACTGGAGAGTGTCATTGTTCGCATAGCAATGAGAGGCAGTTTATTCCTGCTTTAGGAAGCCAATTATGAACAGCATCTCTTTCTGACTTTATATTCAGTGACATCACATTGATAGTATGAAATTGAATAGCGTCAAAGGGTTTCCCCCCCAAATATATAAATCTAGGGTGCTTAATCTAGTTGTTTTAGTTTAGTTTTTCTAAAAGAGCCATCTTGAGCCAGGAGTATAAAGACAGCATATTCCTTTAACCCCAGTACTCAAAGATAGGCAAAGATAGGTGGATTCCTGTGAGTTTGAAGCAGCCCGGTCTACATGGTGAGTTCCAGGCCAGCTGGAGCTCTATAATGAAATTCTGTCTAACAAAACGTAGAATCTGATGGGGGTTGGGGATTTAGCTCAGTGGTAGAGCGCTTGCCTAGGAAGCGCAAGGCCCTGGGTTCGGTCCCCAGCTCCGAAAAAAAAAGAACCAAAAAAAAAAAAAAAAAAAAAAAAGTAGAATCTGATGGGAAACTTTGTCTATCGTGTGTTTTTCTACTTGATAACGTGGCTGCAGGCTCTTTCCCAAGCTGCTCCATGGAGTCTTTCTTTTAACTGCTGCAGAGGCTCTAATGGGTACAGTATACTATATTTTGTTTCCTGGTTTTTTTTATCAATGTTTATTCATTGCAAAGTAATAGGTTTCATTGGGATATTCTGTAAGTGTGTATAAAATACTTTGATCAAATTCACCCCATCACTGTCTCCCCAATTCCCCTGCTCCACAATCTCCTTTATTCTCTCAAGGGTTAAAAGTTGAAGCCTTTTCTCTTGATGGCTGCTTTTAAATATTTTACATTTATCCCATGTCTAACATAAGGGGCTCTCCAATGCATTTCACTCGTGTTTTAAAGAATATGTTTTGAGAACTGACTGTACAACATAGCAATATTTTTCCAATTATAGTGTGTTGAAAAAGCTTGAAAAAGGTGGAATTTGTGAAATAAAGTATATTCTTGGATTAAAGGAGACAATGAACTATGTTCATATACGAAATATCTGGACCAAGAAATAGCCAACATCATACAAATGGGCATTAAAATAACACATGAAAATGGACATAGACCAGTGAGTCCTCAGTGTCTGCCCCTCATCTTTCTCACTGTGTAGCATCACTGGCTGCTTATAATCAGCTCTATTAACCCTTCCCACGAGTTATTTCATTTAGATACTCCAAGTCTGTAAGACAGGCATTATATCTCCAATTTATAAAAATATCAAGTCATAGTAACAGTGTAAGCATCTGATCGTAAGAATCCTTGTGAATATTGGACATTGGGTGGTCACGTGCGGGATGACCTCCCACAAGTCCTGAAACCTCAATAAACTTATAACAACTATATTATTATTATGTAATCATTCTCTTCTTAAATAAATTTTCACTAAGTATTAGGGAAAACCCTGCTGCTTTCCTGGGATGGTACTAGGGGAAACGTTAGACTCTGGGTTTCCTGCTGTAACTGATGCTGAGCTGGCCAGGACTAACATTTTGGTTTTGAGCTGCACCCCAGACACACATACACCAGGTGAAACTCTGCCCTCTCAGGGAAGGTGGACACTGCCAAAGCTCGACTCTCTGACCTCCAGTTTCTATAATTCCCAGCAGTGTACCTCCCTATGTTTGACATATTTTTTCATTTATCTGTTATTATGTTGTGAGTATGATAGTTCTGGCATTAAGCTTCCCTTTTTTCTTTTTTCTTTTTTTTTTTTTTTTTTTGGTTCTTTTTTTCCGGAGCTGGGGACTGAACCCAGGGCCTTGCGCTTCCTAGGCAAGCGCTCTACCACTGAGCTAAATTCCCCAACCCCTTTAAATGTGTAGCCCAGGCTGGCCTCGAACTCGTGATCCTCCTGCCTCTGCCTCCTTCAGCAAATCCTACCGGCGTGCGCCACCACAACCGTTCTTGATTAGCATATAAAACGCTGGACTGTACATCATCATTGTATGCTGCTCATATTTCTACGTTTGCCCTCCATTTCTATCTTATTCCTGCTCTGCTGTCTTCCTTTCCCTCAGAGCAAAAAATTCTCCCTCAGCTTCTGTATTATACATACATATATATACACACAAGTATAATATATTTGATAAATATTGCATATATATACATTTGAATCTGGATTCAGTGTATGAGAGAAAATATGACATTTACCTTTCTGAGTCTTGCATATTTTAACTAGCATGATGACCTCCATTTATCTTCCTGCAGATGACACCAACCCATTTTTACTCACAGCTGAAGAAACTCTGTTTATAATGTATGCTGCCCATTTTCTTTGCCCACTTTTGTTGATGCGCTCCTACGCTGATTCTATAACTTGCCTCTTGTGGATGGAGCTGCAGTGAACACTGATGTGCAAACATCCCTGAGTTGCAGGTGTAGAATCCTCCAGATGTTTTACTCATTCCAAGGAGTGGCACGTCAAGGTTTCTACTTTCTATATGGTAGTTCTACTTTAATTTTTTTGAGGACCCACCAAACTGTTTTTCATAATGGAAAAAGTTTCTGTCTTTGAGTGGCTTTTTAAAATGTAAACATTTCATCAGATCTAGAGCAAACCCTGACCATTCCACTGATCACCTCCTAGAGAAGTTCATCACTCCCCATTCCTGGTCAGTGTTTTGTTCAAAGCTAAGACAGGAGTAAAGATGAATATTAGGTTGAGTGAGAAACTAGATGTTCTCAAGATGTCAGCATGTGCAACATATCCTGGAGGGAGTGTAATCTCACTTTAAAAGGGACCCGACTGTGAGCCATTAGTGGCAGAACCCTTGGGGACAGCTTTCAGGGAAGAGTAACACTGAATGGGAAGTTGTGTTGGCAGGGTGTGGCGTCTGTGTCCACAGATTAGGCCTACAGCTTTTCCTCTGCAGAAATGTGGGCACTCAGATTTGTTTTCTTGTGAATGAGCCTTCTGTACAGGTAGCTTAGGCAATCATGAGTGCACTAAACACCTCCATCTCACTAACGACATTACGACACCTTTGTTAAACCCTAATGAGCCACAGTTATTCTTAGCCACTGGCTCTATGTATCACTGTATTCACACGTTTCTAAACTGTAGACCAGCAGCACTGCTCGATGGAAATGCAGTGGGAATCACACACAGACAATAAAAAATAAACTACATTTTAAGAGGCTTTTAAATACATTTTTATGTGTGGATGTGTGCCTGCATGTATGTCTGTGTACCAAGTGCATGTCTGGTACCCATAAAGTCCAGAAGAAGCACTGGGATCCCCTGGGAATGGAGCTAAACACGGTTGTGATCCACTATGTTGATGCTGGGAATCAAACCCTAGTCTTCTGGGAATCAAACAGCCAGTGTTTTAAACCTCCCTTTAAAGTATCTCTCTAGGTCCGTGACCTACATTTAAGAAAGAAAAAAGCAATTAAGAATAACTATAATAATGTGTTTAATCCAGTATTTCCAAAACGTTATCATTTCACTAATTGGGAACCTAGTAACAGGCACTTTATAGTCTTTCTTTGGGACCCTTTAAAATGGGGTACCCTTTTCTTCTCTGTCACACATAGCAAGTCACACATGGCTAGTGGCTCCTTCACTGGCAAGCGCAGCTAAACATTTGTTCAATTAAGTTTGGGTTAATGTTAGCTTGGAGCATCCAAAGGGCCAAACAACCCAGTTGATGGCTTTTTAAGTAAGTTTCTAGAAGCATTAATTAAACATTCTTGACCTAGTAGCCTCAATTAGCTATGATTGAGTGCCTACAAGCTTTTTGAGAGTTTTTTTCTTCTTCCTTTTGCTATACAAAATATAAATTTAGGCCCTTATGCATGCTAGTAAAGAACTCTTACCACTGAAGTATTTTGCCACCCCTCTCTTCCCATTTATCTTGCAACAAAGTCTGACTAAATTTCACAAGCTAGTCTTGAATGTACTTAGAACTTGCTCTTCCTACCTCACTCTCCTGAGTGTCTGGGACTACTGGCCTGACCCATTAGCTCATCTTAGAAGTTTGCTTTGTACACATAAAAATTAATTTGGGCTGGGATATCTTTTTGGTTGAGCACTTGTGTAGCATGTGCAAACCCCTGGGTTCCATCCCCAGGACTCCAAAAGCAAAACAAAACAAAACAAATCGTGAAAATTGTGATATAGGTACAAAATGCTAGCATCAAGTTCGAGGCTGGAATTTCTGTGGTCTAGGTTTTGGCAACATTTGCTATGCTAGTAATCTCAGGATTCAGAATACAACTCTTGGTTGTTTTAATATCTAATTAATTAAAAGCAAGACAAATCTAGAGTAAATTAAGGTAGTCTCTGAATCCCATTTTTGATACCCAGCATCTTCTATTTTATTCTAAATTAAAATATTCCTGCACTGTCAGTCGTCTTAGAATGCTAGGTTTTTGGCAAGCAGGTCCTGGAGAATGGTGGATTAGACTACACTCTGTCTGCTTAGGCCAAATGGCTAGTGTTTCTAATAGCTGCAATCTATTTAGAATATGTAATTCCATTTAGATATATAATAGAATTATCAGTGGCACTAGACATCTATTATATGCTGGGCATAGGAGAAGACATGAAGAACATATACTAACAATAATATATCCTCCTCCGTGCTGACAACAGACTGGGAGAGTTGGCAGTATAGTTTAGTTTGTTTTGTTTTGTTTTGTTTGGATGAAGAGACCAGGCCCCAGACTGCATTTGAAGCAGGTTATAGACTAAGGGGGAGCAGAGTTCAGATGGTGGCTCAGTTCTCTCCACATCATCACATTGCCATTGAACCAAAACAAACAAAAAGGGGAATGGTTGACTGCAAACCACAAGAAACCCCAGGTGAAAGGGCAGAGTGTGAATTACACATCGAGGGTGACATAAATGCAGGCAGAAATAAAATGCCTCGCAATTTCCTTAGTCGAGATGAGAGGAAAATTGAAGAGCCATCAAAGGCAATGGTTCCCTGCAGTGACCATAAATACATGCTGCAGAAGGTGAGAGTTTTTAAGGGAAGAGTGGAAATTGAGAAAGTGCGAGAGAGGAAATGTGTAGATGTGACAGATGAGAACGATTAAGAGAACAGAGGAGAGAAAGTTACAGTAACTCGGGTGCCCGTTAGGGGAGTCAAACTGTCCACAGTCAGAAACACGTTATGCAGGGATCCAGGCAACAAACAGTGTGTGTATGTGAACTGATGCATACAGTTGAAGCAAATGTACGATGTCCTGTGGACAAAGTAGAGTTTACAAGTGATGCTATACTTACATACAAGTAAAACAAAACCTTAAATCTGTATCTTTCACTATATGTTAAAAAAAATTAACCTGAATTGGAAAGTGTCATATGCAAAAAACAAAACAAAACAAAAGCAAACCCCCAAAAACAAAAAAAAAAAAAAATCCTAACTGACTTGTGTATTGACTTCTACATAAAACATACAACTAAGACCAGGTATGGTGACATATGCCTACAATTCCAGCACTCTGAAAGCTAAAGCAAGAGACTCATCAGTGGAACTCCAGCCTGGGCTACATAGTTGTCTCAAAACAAAACAAAACAAAAACAAAAAAACAAAACAAAACCTATCAACAAAAAATATTAAACTCTAAAATTATGAAATTTTTAGGAAGAAATCTTTGTAAGCTTGGGTCAAGCAACGGTTTATAAGATGTGGCATCTACTATAATTCATTAAACTAATATTCATACAAAAAGGGGCAAACTTTTCTTTTTCATGAGAGTGTTAGGAAGAAAATAAAAGTGCAGAATAGAAGAAACTCCTTTCAAAGTGGAAAGACGAGAATTCTAGGTCTTTAAGGAGCTCAAAAAGCTCTTGGTCCACTTCCCCACTGCCATGGAAGCCAGAGGCTCCCTCTATTCTGTGCTCAGAAGTTGAAGGTGTTACAAAGTGACAAGAGAAAGACCACTGTGACCACTTACTTGCCTTCTACCATTAGCTGCTTCTCAGTAATGCAAACCCCAGGGTCATACGTTTTTTAATAGGGTACTTTTGGCCATTTATTTTGTTTATTCCATAATTCAAAAGACTGAGAAATGCTGCTCCCTGTCTAAATTGCCCTCCCTGACTTACATCACTCACTGCCATTAGAAACTGACAAGCCTTTCTTTTTACAGGCATTGTTTATCCTGGGACTCAGGGAGAGAATTGCTGTATTCTTTTTTTTCCAGGCTAATTAGTGCCATTTTAATAAATTATACTTTTAACTTGCCAGTGATCGTCTTTAGGTCAAGACCTACATCGACAGTGGTAGATTTCTTTTTTCTTGTTGCAGCCAAGCTTATATTAAGTCAGTGGTGCACTCACTGCTCCAGTAGCGCAGAGTGCAGAGCTGGGAGGCCGTGTGCGCACGCACAGCCAGAACTGTCTTCCCTTGGACTGGGTGGTAATTGCAGGTCTTACTCAGAGTGTGATGGAGCATCACGCCCCACTGTCTCCGTGGTTTCCAGTTCCTACCTGATGGGAGTATTTCCACAGACCATTTGCTACACACACCCTTTTATTCTTCATTTCCCCTCCCCCTGGAAATTTAATTTTAAATTTGCATGTTCTCATTGGTCATATATGCAACTCTAATAAAATTGAAACCAGTTGTCACAGAGTTAAATAAAGGTTCAGCAATTAAGAGCATGAAGTACTTGTGTAGAGGAAGTTAGCTCACTTCCCAACACCCAAGAAGCTGGCTCATAACCTCTTGTAACTCCAGTCTCAGGGCATTGGATGCCCTCTTTTGTCCTCCAAGGTCACCAGTACTCACATTTATATACCCATACACATAAATTAAAATAAATCTACTGGGCACAGTGGTACTTGACTTTAATCCCAGCTCTCAGAAGGTAGAGGCAGGCAGATCTCTGTGAGTTCAAAGCCAGCCTGATCTAGTGACTTTCAGGACAATCTGGGCTATAGAGAGAGATCCAGTCTCAAAAATAACTAAATACAATCAAACAAATAAAAAAGGTAATATATCTTAAAAAAAAGCAGCGTCAAATGTGATAGGTCCTAACTTGAAATAGGATTCATTATTCTCATTATTGGTTAAGTGAAAAATGTAGTCTTCAGCTACATGTGGAGCTCTGTAGTAGAATAAGTTCTTAGTGAATACCTGAGGTTTAATCTTTGTAACAACAAACCGCAAAAAATGATTTAAAAATGCAGATTTGTAAAAATGTAGTCACTTGTCAGACAGAAAGACTATATTTAAATGAAATACCTATTTCTGCCATGACAGATGTGACTAATTTAAATACCTTGCTAATTAAAATATGCACAGAGGTGGCAGGAAATAAAAGTAAGTAGGATGAGTCCTTTAAATCAGAGGTCAGTAAATGGTGGCTTGTGAGACAAATCTAGGCTTTTTTTTTTTTTTGTATACATGAAAATGATCATTCAGCTCAGAGAATATTGTAATAATGTAACAGAAATAATATAAGAGCCAGAGGAAGGCGAAGTGTGTTATGAAACTCTGGCGTGCAGGCAGGAGATGAGCTCTGTAGGCTTGAACGCACAGCAGCTGTGATTGCCTGTGCAAGACCTGAATAAGATTGGGTAGATCAGCATCCAGGTATGGAGATGGAGGAACTCATGAGGCTCCACTCCTCCTCCCTGAAGATCTATATGCAACCTTTTCTTCAGCGGTATAGCTGCTGACCAGGTGGCCTCACTCCTTAAACTTCTCCCACAAGCTTCTGGTAAGTGTCCTAGTAGAATTCAGTGGGTCACCAAAGACGTGAAAGTGGAAGGGAGACAACTCAAGAGAGGAAGGGGATGAGCAGGGGTAGAAAGGAAAGGAGGGATGGGCAGAATGACTATGATCCAAATTCATTATGTATATACAAAATGACAAAATGAGGTCCACTCTGCTTGTTTTAGCTTGGGTTACTATGGCTATGATGAAACACCATGACCAAAGCAACTTGGGGAGAAAAGGGTTTATTTGGACTACACTTCCACAGCACTGTTCATCACTAACAGTCAGGATGGGAACTCTCAAAACAAGGCAGGAACCTGGATGCAAGAGCTGATACAAGACTGTTTAGGATGCTTTTCTGTAGTCATCTCCATTGTTAAATAAAGTCCTAGACTTGACTTGAAACCCTTCTCCACATTTACATTACACTTAGAGATGCAGGCAGCATTCCCCGTAGTGCCCACCCTACAGAGGATGGGAGTGCTTGTTCTAAACCTGTTCTTTATGTAGGCAACTGCAGTTCAAATGAGAAAATTCTCATCCACAACCACCAACCAGAAGGAAGTGGAACAATTTTTTTATGTTTTTATTCTCTTAAGAACTATCAACCAAGAATTCTATACCCAGCTAAACTGCTTTCTGACAGATTAAGAAAAATGGAAGCTATTTTCAGATAACGTAACATAGATGAAAATATTTTCTCTCTAGCAGTTACCTTTCTAAAGACTGATTACTGTAAATCCTGTAACAGAAAAGAAATGTTCCAGAGAAAATCTGTGCCAACAAAGAAGGCATTTCATTTTAAAAGAAGAGAGAAGGACAAGAGATCATGGGGAAATGCCATCATTGTATCATAGTGCCTCAGGAGGCCAGTCCTTAAGTTCAGTATCAAAATGGAATAAACCACAGAAATAAATAAGAAGAAATCCAGAGAAATTCGGAGATGAAAATTCTAATAGGGTTTTATGATAATCAAATGAAAATACAGACATAATTTGGAATTATAGTGGTGTCTCCAGTGAAAGCAAGGGTCAGGCTGGATGTGAAGTGAATTCTAATGGACACAATAATGCTTACTAACAGTGACTAGCAATTAAACTAGCCAAGCAAATGTCAGGCAGAAACCTTTTGCTGTGCACTAGAGTTCTCTCAGACAATGAACCTTCTTGAGGATCCTTAGGTTAAGCAGCTACTGGCCAAAGCACTTCTATAGGAAAGCCAATGTGAGAAGCGTACACAGAATTATAGGTTGAAACTCTGAGTACAAAGCTTCAGAGATGCCATGTGATGGTTTTGCCTGTTTCAAACAGCATTGAGAACACATTACAACGTACCTGGTCCCAGTCAATGTGAACAAAAAAAAATTTTTTTTTTTGGTTCTTTTTTTTCGGAGCTGGGGACCGAACCCAGGGCCTTGTGCTTCCTAGGTAAGCGCTCTACCACTGAGCTAAATCCCCAGCCCCAAAATTTAATAAGGCATAACTTCTATTTTTCTGGGTTTTCATTAAAAAGACCATGTTATACCCTACTGGAAATGTTTACTGTTCTTCAGAAGAGATAGAAGTAGCCTTGATACCAGACTACATTCAGGGCAGGGCCCTCACTATCAAAAAGACGTTATGCACTATTGTTAATTCCAAAGAAGGGAGGAGAAAGACCACTGACTCAAAACATCATGGGCAAATTAATTAAAGCAAGCGGTATATTAAGGCAAGATTTTTTATTTGTGTACACAGGCTGCCTTGCCCTAAGATAGGGTTAGAGAAGTCACCAAAGGATGTGAGGAAGACAAGCTTTAATAGCTGAGGGTAGGGGGCTTTCAAATGGGGATTTGACAAAATAGGTGGGGTTGCAGAAGCAGAACAAACAAGTTCGTCCTAACAGCCTCTTGAAACAAAGACACAGTTGCACAGTGGGTATAACATGGTAGTCATGGGTGGTCATACAACCTTTCAAAACCAAGAGGGTTGCAAGATGGTATGAAGAATCTTTTGAAACAAAGACGTGATTGACATTTCTGGAACAGGTGGTGCAGTAGTGCAGAACCATTTGTAGTTAGGGTTACAAGTGGGGAGACATAGCCCAATCCTTGAGAAGCAGAGGTTTAACTATAGACAGGAATGAGTTTAGTTTGTCTTAACTGCAAGATAGCTTTCAAGCCTAAGGTGGAGGCAGGCAGGCTTTTCATTGTGAAAGTACTCTATCCCTCAGCCACACCCTACTCCTGTGTGTCTGCTTTTAATCATCAAGGGTGTCCTTTCTAGATAAATTCCTCTCTATTGTCTTCTCCATGGTTGAGTTATTCATCTCTTTCTAAAATCAAGTACAGACAGGAACATAGGAATCTTGATGACAGGCCTGGTGTGAATCAGGATTAACCCTGAGGCCTGTGAGGCAAAGGCAAACACCCATCTCGAACGAGGTTATCTAACAGTTGAAAAGAGGGCACTGGCCTCTAGGTAGTCAGCTACAAGATGTAGAGGGAAATACTCCTGACGCACACAAGCAGACTTCACCACCGCCCTTACCATTGCCTCCTACGAATGCACAAAGTTGGATGAGGTCAGTACCTCGACCCTTTGGTTCTTTGTTGGTATGTTGTAATTACATTGCTGGTTGTATGGTTATACTTGAGGACATCACTTTATAATGAAAGAATATATGCAGTAACCCTCTCTACAAAATGCAAGGGAGAGAACAAGAGTTGGTGTTCCCCAGGGCTTACAGTGTTTGTTTTTAAGCAGAGATGCACACACTGCTGTAAGGCACACATAGCAACCATTTCAGGTCTGGAGGCCAGATCATTTCTATGCAGCTATAGCCCCAGAATAGCCATGCACAAAGACAAAGTCATTCAGAGCTCAGCAGGGCTGCCTTCCAGTGAAACCTAACTTCTTACATATGCTGGAATCAACACTTACTCTAATGTTGGAGGAAGAACCCAGGACTTCATACAGGCTCTGCCTCTGAGCCACACCCTGTCCTAGAAATCAGAATATATATATATCACAGATCTTTTATGTGTCACCGAATGTTCTTTTGTTTCTTAAGTCACTTACACAGAATGAGAGCCTTCATTGGCAATTGCATCCATGGATATAATGCATTTGTGCTCCCTCTCATCACTTTCTGTTGTCCCCAATCCCTTTTCACTTAACCCCTTCTTTCCCCCAACTAGTACCCGTCTCCTTTCCTATCTTTGTATGTGTGTGTGTGTGTGTGTGTGTGTGTGTGTGTGTGTGTGTGATTTGCTGGTTTAATCAGGCTGCTCACATGAGCATAGGTGTGGGGTTATTTACTGAAACATGGACAAGTTACTCATAGCTTCAAGGCTGAGAATAAAAAATGTTCCTCCTCCCCCAACAATGGACGCCAGTAGCTCCTCAGGGAGAGGCGGGGCCTCCCAAGGTGCTCTCCTATCCACAATGGAATGCTGATGGGCCCACTCTCCTGCAGGTCCTGTGAGGTAGTCAGTTTCTGTGAGTCATGCATGCAATGTCAATGTCATGTCTGGAAGACGTCATTCCACAGCTGTCATTCTCACTCTGTCTTGTCGACTAAGTCCCCAGAATCCCCAGAATCCCCGAGCCTGAGAGGAGGCTGGTGAACACATCTCATTCAGTACCGAGCAAGCAGTCATCACTTACTTTCCACTGTTTCTCTGACCAAGGCTGAGGTCTGGGGTCTGCCTGAGCAACAATAGTTGCCAAGGGTGGGTACATGGTCTCCTCAGACTAATATTAAAATGCTTGTTAGCGTATATCAATTATACATCATCGTGCTGGATTATTTTATGTCAACTTGATACAAGCTAAGGTCATTTGAGAGGAGGGAACTTCAATTAAGAAAATGCCTCTATACATGGGGCTGTGAGTTCCCTAGAGAGCATTTTCTTAATTAGTGATCAATGCGGGAAGGCACAAACCCATTGTGGGTGGTGCTATTCCTGATGGTCCTGGGTTCTATAAGAAAGCTGTGAGAGAGAACAGCCTTCCCTTATAAATCTCACTTGGAGTTGCAAGTTGCAGTGTGGGTCTGTGAGGTGGAGCAGACACTCAACCTCAGAAAGAGAGAGAGAGAGAGAGAGAGAGAGAGAGAGAGAGAGAGAGAGAGAGAGAAAGAGAGAGAGAGGGAGAGAGAGAGAGAGAGAGAGAGAGAGAGAACATGGCTCAAGTACAAGCAAGTTTCTTCCCCCCCCCCCCCCCCCCCCCGGAGCTGGGGACCGAACCCAGGGCCTTGCGCTTCCTAGGCAAGCGCTCTACCACTGAGCTAAATCCCCAACCCGCAAGTTTCTTTTTTTTTTTTTTATTGGATTTTTTTAAATTTACATTTCAAATGTTATTTCCTTCCTGGTTTCCCGAACATAAGCCCCCATCCCATCCCCCTCCCCTTCTTCTATGAGGATGTTCCCCTCCCCATCCACCCCCTTTCCCCCACATTACCCTATACTGGGGGGGTCCAGCCTTGGCAGGACCAAGTGCTTCTCCTTCCAGTGGTGCCCAGCCATCCTCTGCTACATATGCAGCTGGAGCCATGAGTCTGTCCATGTATAGTCTTTGGATAGTGGTTTAGTCCCTGGGAGCTCTGGTTAGTTGGCCTTGTTGTTCTTATGGTGTTGCAAGCCCCTTCAGCTCTTTCAATCCTTTCTCTAATTCCCCCAACGGATATCCTGCTCTCAGTTCAATGGTTTGCTGCTAGCATTCACCTCAGGCAAGTTTCATAATAGGAAAACACAATGTCCAGCAGATGGCAAGTCCAAGTGTGTAGATAAATTGTTTATTTGCAAAACAAACAAACAAACAAACCACAAAAACATTCTATTATATGTTCTAGATATAGAAGAAATTTATATGCATTCATTTCTAATTATTTTTGACTGTGATTTCTCTGAATACCAACCACCTCTCCTCATTTAATATTTCTCAAATCACTTCCAGGACTTGCTGGTTGTGTGTATGTGTATGTGTATGTGTATGTGTATGTGTATGTGTATGTGTATGTGTATGTGTATGTGTATGCGTATGTGTGTTCATGCATGAGTGCGTGCACGCACGCGTGTGTATAAGAGTGTTCATGTGGGTATGAATGTGATACTTCTCCCCTGCCCCCAGTGGTGAGGTTTAAAGCCAAAGCCTGCTTCAGACTAGATAAGGGCTTTATCTCTACATTTCTACAGGCATTGATTCTACAGTTAACAGCCTAAGCTCCAACTTGTTAGAACTGGTTGGATTGCATTCTAGACCTTTCTGACTCCAAAGCCAGTTCTCTGAATGCCTATGCAGTGCTACACCCCCCTATCTTCTTGCTTTGGTAAAGCACTACAACCTACAGCCAGTATCTCTAACTAGCAACAATGTTCTCCTTGAATAGCACCTTGTGTTGTCTCCTGCATTAGTTTCAAGTAGGGGTTCTCAGCCATGCCTGTGCCACTTGGGGCCAGCTGATTCTGCCGGGGGACAACTTCCCATGCATCCTAGCACATTTTACCTCCTCTTGGTGTCTACCCACTGGACCACAGCAGCATCTCTGACTCACGTGTAACAGCCCCACGCTGTCTCCAGATGTTACCGGAGCTCCTAGAGGGAGCAGGTGACTCCACTCGATAACCCTAGACCTAGAGTAATGAAGATCATGGGTTACATATTTTAAAAATATAAAGTGGCATTTTAAGAGTGTGTAAGCTGACAGTGCTTGTATTATTCATTCAACCACCAAATGAGATTCATTACATATAACTTGCTTTCACACATTTCAGAGCACAATTACAAGATCTAAAGTTATGTGAACCAGGTGTGGTGGTCCATGCCTTTAAACCTAGACTTTCGAGGCAAAGACTGGAGAGCCCTGTGAGTTCAAGGTCAGTCTGGTTTACATAGGAGTTCCAGGACAGCCAGATCAGCCATAATCAGACCCCGTTCCAAATGAAAGGGGGAGAGAAAAAGAAAGTTACATATTTTTAAAGAGTGAATATTGCAATGTATTAATGATATCAAACAAGAGCTAATTATAAATATATGAATCCATGAATGCATGTAATTAAAAACATTCTTTTGACTTTATCCTTCAACGCCTTATCAGAATAGGAAAGTTTAAGGCCGTTCTTGAAGTTAGATTATTCATTGTGCATTTAAAGAAGCGTTTATTTTTCTTGAGGCATTTTTCTTCAGTCTCAATAGAAAGCAAAACACCATTAAGAATGATCAATGACACAGCTAGGCACAGTAACCTGCCTATGGTCCCAGTTAGCTGAGAGGCGGAGGCTACAACATCACTTGAACCCAAGAATCTGAAGCCAGTCTGGATACATACCTAAAGGGGACGAAGTTAACAGCGGTAAATTAGACGCAGCTGTTACCTTCAGACGCTTACACAGAAAGACGGTCGGTCTGCTGAATCCAACTTGGACTTTGGAAGATTGGAGACTTTTTACAGAAAAGAAAGCAGCATTAACCAAGCTCTTGCTGCTATAACAAATACTCGAGACAAATGAACTTAAAGAGAGGAAGGGAAATAGTACTTCAGAGGCTGAGAAAGGAGGGTCGTGAGTTCAAAGTCAGCCTGGGTCATAGAGTGAGGGGAGAGACTGAGAGAAACATTGTTCTGACTCAGAAAACTTTGAACCTGCTGTGACACGGTACATTCGTGACGGGGATGTGTACCAGAGCAGGATGCTCACATCTTGCCGCTCAGAAGCAAAGAAAGTCAAGGGGTCAACATTCCCCAGTGGCATTTTTCTTTTTTTGGGGGGGGGGAGGTAAGAGGGGTGGTTCAAGACAGGTTTCTCCTCTCTCTCTCTCTCTCTCTCTCTCTCTCTCTCTCTCTCTCTCTCTCTCTCTCTCTCTCTTCCTCTCCTGGCTTGACACGATTAAAAAAAAAAAAGATAGGTTTCTCTGTGTAACGGCCCTGGCTGTCCTGGAACTTGCTTTGTAGAACAGGCTGGCCTCGAACTCACAGAGATCCACCTGTTTCTGTCTCCTGAGTGCAGAGATGAAAATAGCTTTTTTAAAAGAATTAAAAGTAAAATACTTATCTGAATGTGGTGACACATGCTTTTATTCCCAGCACTCGGGGAACAAAGGCCTCTGTGAGCAGCTCTGTTACAGAGAAAAACCCTGTCTGGAAACAATCATCATCATCAACAACATCATCATCAACATCAACATCAACAACAACAAAACTTCTGAAATACAGCAAAGGAAGGGTCAAAAAAAAAAAAAACCAAATAGATGCAGTACTATAAACGTTTCTTTCTGAATCCTTGAAAACTGGAAACTTGCAGGTGTGTGGGTGTCAGTCATATGGACGATGGCATCTGACTTTGTGATGATTTATACTGAGCCTGTACCGGAAAAGTATCTGCTGTCTGTCAGAGCAGTCTTCGCTTGATGGTCCCCCTTCTTTGTGTATCAGGAGCTATGCTGTCCAGTTATTTCTAAAGTCTTGGGCTAAGCAAGTTCTCCCACCTTCCAGAGACTTTCAGTTGAAGCCTCCGGGTTAGAGAATGTTCCAGCAAGAAGCCATCTCCCAAATGGGGTTGCCAGGGAAGGAAGCAACCACCGCCACAATAGGATACGACTGGTGGGTCAGCAGTCGTCAGACTGAAGTACAGCGACGCAGACAGGAGGCTGTAGAGGTTGTCCACTGGCTGACCTCAGGGCCAGGGGCTAGCAAACAGAATAGTGGTTCTCAGTTAATAACATTGACCCCAGGCTACCAAGAGAATGGCTACCTATCCCTATGCAAGCTTCCTAGTGCCTGCACTTTGGAGCTTAGCAGCACTGGGTTTTTCTCACTTGGCATAATTGTTCTATCAGGACTGGCTTCTATCCTGCCTCTCTGGCCCCTGCTCTCTCAGGTCTTCCTGGTAGTCCAGGGTCCTTGTAAAGATGGCTACTGGCCACATCTGAGCCTCTAGAGCATCTCTGCTAGTGACCCATCCAACAGGGGAAGCCACTGTTTCTGCAAGATTTCTAACTGGAACTGAGGCTGGGGGAAACCATGAGCTTGTCCCTTGCATAGGACTGACAGACTTCATGGGAGCTATGTGACTTATCTTTTTTTTTTTTCGGAGCTGGGGACCAAACCCAGGGCCTTGCGCTTCCTAGGCAAGCGCTCTACCACTGAGCTAAATCCCCAACCCCGTGACTTATCTTTTGCATAAGCTTCTGTCTCTCTCTCCCTGCCAGGCACCCCAGGGCTGTCCGCCTTCTCGTCTGTGCACCATCCCTCTGTTTCTTTGCAATTTCCAGCTGTCCTGTTACCTCCGTTCAGGAATTTCCAAAGCTCTTCTCTTCCTCAGGAACAGTGCCTATTTTTTATGTAACTTGACACTTTCTTTACCAACCCACAGAGCCAAAACTTACCAAGAAGTCCGGGATTGTTTTGCTTTCTTTTAAATGGCTGTGAGAAAACGAAAAATAATACGTCGAAGCAAATGAAATTTATATACAGCTATAATCTCGTTACCCTAAAAAGTTCTAGACTCCATGGCTTTTAAATCTAGCATAGGGTATAAATAACACTGAATTAATTGATTTAAGTTTCTGCATGCCAGCCCGCTTTTCACAAACAGCTTAATCTGATAAAGTTTGACCACAATCATGTTGACATTCCTTAGGAAGTTGGTGAAATCAGAAGGAAAAATGAATGTTTCACCAAAAACACTGACTATGTTTTTTATAGAAAACAGAAAATAAAACAAACAAAAACAGCAACAACAAAAAACCAAGGTTCCTTCTGGGTACTGGAGAAATGGAACAGCAGCTAAGAGCACTTATTGCCCTTACAGAAGACCTGGGTTCAGTTCCAGGAACCCATGTGATGGTTCATAACCACCTCTGTCACTCCAGCTCCAGGGCATCCTTCTTCTGGCCTCCCAGAGCACCAGACATGCACATGATGTGCACACATACATGCAGGTAAGACTCTCACACAAAATAAAATAAAATAAATAACACTTTAGAAAAGAAAAAGGGAAACCTGTGATCTTCAGAAATAAAGGTCCTAAATGAATTTAAGATTCTTTTAAATAAAAAAAAAATAAAACATGCCATCTAAAACAGTGAGTTTACAAACTAATACGGAAGAGTGTAAGGTGGGTCAGTGTACTATAAATAAATGTTCATCCATGGTGGGGAGGGAATAAAAAACATAATAACCCTTTATAAAATGCTGAAACAATCCTTTTAATTTACCGTTGGCTATTTCACAAATGTTACTAGAGAAATTAGACACGATAAATACGAATTTCTTTCTTTTTTTTTTTTTTTTTTTTTTTTTTTTTTTTTTTTTGGTTCTTTTTTTCGGAGCTGGGGACTGAACCCAGGGCCTTTTTTTTTTTAATGGAAACAAGAGTAGGCTGGCTCCGTGGTTAAGGCTGTGTGCTACTCTCCCAGAGGACCTGAGTTTGGTTTCCAGCACCCACCCCTGTAACTCTAAGGGATCCAACACCCTCTTCTGTACTCCGTGAGTACCTGAAGGTGGATGGCACCTGCACATGACTGGCACACACACATACACACAGATAAAACTACACTAATAAATAATACAATACATTACACAGCACCACCGTTATAGTTCAGAATAGATTCAAATGTATTAAAGACACGAAGGTTACAGGGAATAAAAGAAAACAAAAGTATCTCCTTTTGACCCCTCTGCAACCCTTCCTGTGTTGACCTGTCCTGGAATTTGGGTTGGGCGAGCAGGTTCTGATTGGACTTTCCAGGTAAGAGGTCCTGGAAGAGACAGTCCTATCGTTAGCTCTGTGGCATTGCTGGTGGGGACCAGCTTCTTATTTCACGTGCTTGTGGATGCAATGAGGTGCATCTTGTGAGGTGCAAAGCCTCCCTGCGAGTGTACTGGGCACATTGCTGAAGGGTTTGTCTTAGTAAAATGCTGTCACAGTGGGAATCCAGAGCCAGTCAGGTTGCTTTTGCTTTAGCAATTGTCCCGACAAACTTCCCCCCCATCCATTTGGCATGGATGAACAAGTTGAGCATTATGTAGCTTAGCTCATCTCCAGATGCTTCTACTTGGAAAGCTGAGAGCACCATAAAGTGTGTATGTGCACCAGTGCATGATTTACGTGTGACTCTGTGTGTGTGCATGCATGCGTGCATGTGTGCGTGCATGTGCATGTGCATGTGTATTTTTCATGTAGCCAAGCTAACCTCCAATTCCCTATGCAGCCAAGGATGACTTTGAACTTCTGTTCCTCCTGGTTCCACCTCAGTACCTGGGATTTTATGTGCATTTTACATCAGGCCAGGTTCCCATGCTGAGTGTGGGGCCCAGTACTGCATGCATGATAGACAAGCACTCTAGGCTCATTCCCAGCCCCTCTCGTAATACTTTATTGGAGCATGGAAATAGCTATTGTTTACCTGTTTCCCCATGGCTGCTTTTGACCTACGAGGGCAGAACTGAGTTGAAGAAATAGGTTTTAACAAGCAGAGAAACCAAAACAATTTCCTTTGAGGACTTTACAGAAAATCTTTGATGGCCTTTAATCTCAAAGAGTTCAGAAGGATTTGAAATTTATTCAGAATAAGAAAATCACACACACACACACACACACACACACACACACACACACACACACAAAATCATTCATTAGTAATTCCATAAATTCCCAAGATACAAAGCTGCAATACGTAAGACAGAGCCTCAAGCTGAAAGGCCACCAATCAAAAGAATATTAGGGGCATGTGAGCAGATTCTCAGCTACACACTGTGTTAAGTAGAACTCACTCTCCCTCTCTTGGAGGGGGCAACACTACGATACAAAGACTAAGACTGCACAAATGGTGTGACTTTCCCTGAGTCACACGGCCAGCTGTGGACAAAGCCACCTACTGCAGTTAAACTCAGTGGTGTATTCTCAACTGAGTGTAGCTTTGTGGTAGAATGTGTGTGGCCCTGGGTTCCATCCCAAGCACCAGAAACCAAACCAAACCTCACAACCACAGTCCTTTTTGTCTTTTTTTTTTTTTTTTTTTTTTTTATGGTGCAGGGGATGAACCCTGGGTCTTGTCTATGCTAAGTAAATGCTCTTCCACTCAGCCACACCTAAAGCCCCACTTTTATTCTCTTTTTTTTTCTTTTTTTTTTTAACCATAACTGAAATTCACAGCTATTTATTTCCCTAAACCTCTCAGCAGCTGCGGGATGGATGAAAGTGACCTCTACAAAACAAACAAACAGCAAAAACAAACAAAAAACTCAACTCCGATTCTATAATTAGAAGCGTGTTTGCTTATTGTGAGCTATTCCAGTCCTGGGAGCAGCATTTAATAAAACATTTGGGAGAGACTGGTCTGCAATCCAACAAAGCGCTCAGTTCTTTAGTATCTGACTCTCTTCAGAGATGGCGAAATGCTTCCTGTGACAATTACAGAGAGGAGACCTCAGCAGCTGTCAGAAGGAAGATGGAGGGTCTATATTTTACCAGTGAAATCCCAAAGCAGATAAAATTGAGGCTACACCGTGTTCACTGGGGAAATTAATTCCTGGGTGAGTGTGCGTGCCTCGTGGCGAGTTATGGCGATGAGGGAATAAAAACACCTGCCAAACTTGGTTCTCCAGAGTTCTCTTCAGACCTTGAAGGGCACCGGAACGCCTCCAGAGATGCCTAAGCCCTTAAGTCCTTCTGTTGGTTATTGGTTTCCGTGGCTGTGACAGAGCCCTCGATAAAAACAACTTAAGAGAGGAGAGGTTTCTCTTAGTTAAGTTTAAAAAGGGTCACCGCCCATCTTGGCAGGGAAAACATGGCTGCCAAAGCTAGTTAAAGTGTGTCCTCCACAGCCCAGACAGCAGACAGCAAGGGGAGCAGGGCTCTGGGGCTTCAACCACTGCCTTCAGTGTGCCTGCACCTCCAAAGTGCCAGAGCCTTCCAAAATAACCCCACTACCTGAAAACCAAGTGTTTAAACACTGGAGCTTTGTGTGTGTGTGTGTGTGTGTGTGTGTGTGTGTGTGTGTAAGCGGGGTGGGGGGAGGGTGTCCCACACTTAACCCACAGTAACGGGGCACCCGGCCCAAAGCCTTAGCTTCCTCATTCTCTGCAAACATCAAGCTCTGGATGAGCCTCAGCCTTCGGCTACAGTGTCTCCAGTCAAGCGTTGTTATGCTAACAGAAATGAAGTACTTTGTGTCTCCAAATACACCCCTAATCTTACACCCCTTACGGCCCTGGAACTTTAAAGCTCCTCTCCAGACCGTGGCAGCCTCTTGTTCTTCTGTCAACTGCGGCATCCTTCTAGAAAGACGCCTCTTCCTTTGAGACTTTCATTCACATCATCAACTTCCAAGCGCAAACCCGAGTGCTCTTTGCCTGGACGTGGGATTTTTGTTTGTGTTTCTCATTACACTGATTGGTTTTATTGTTTTACATCTAAAATGCTACTGTTAACTGCCCCTTCCCAGAGTCAACATGTCTGGTATAACTGTCCTATCAAGTCACATTCTCAACTTTCCAATTGTTTCTAAAACATTTGAGGGGCTCAAACTCTCATGAAGAAGTCCTATCTAGAGGAAACCCCCCAGTGTGAAGGCTAGCCCTGGCCAATGTGGCATGGATGAGGGATTTTAGAGTTGAGATGTATCTAAAACTAATTACAACTGAAACAGTTTAGTGGGGCCAACGAGAGCCCAGCTTTGAAGGCGGCCTGGCCAGTGTGGAGAGCTTCTTTGCTTTGACTGAACAAAGAACCGATCTTTATATGCCTCCCTTTCCTCGATCTTAAACTGGGATGAGGGGTTAGTGTCTGTCTTCCACAGCTGCTAATAAGGAGTCATCAAGTTAATCTGTAAAGGGCTTCTAATCAGTCACGCCTTGGAACAGGAAGAAGAGCCATGTTGTTGATTCCACAATTGAAATAAAGACATTGTAGAAAAGAACGGGAAGGGGTTCGTTCCCAGGATCTTGTAAACTGGGCTGAGATACCTGAAACCACACACACGCATGGGTGCGAGCTCACAATCACACACACACACACACACACACACACACACACACACACACACACACACGGCAGGGGCCGGGGAGGGAAGGAGAGAGAGAAATGTGGAGGTTTTAAACATGTTTTTCTTTGTCTCCTTAAGGTCCAGACTACATAAAAGACCACTTGCCTAAAGTTCACCAGCATATCGCCTATATAGGAGAAAAGCGTCCAGCATTAGAGAAAACTGGAGATCTCAGATATTTATGGAGGTCTGCTTCCAACAGAAGCCTGCCGGCAAAGTATAAACACGAGTACACTGGTGGAATTGGTTGGGGGATACCACAGTACAGTTTCTTCAACAGATCAAGAGTGGAAAGTGGCTTTCATATCCAGGTACCACTCCTAGCTTCATGCTCTCCGTCAGCTCCTTGTGTTCTGATTTGAATTCACTGTGAGTTTGCATCATAGACAGTGCCAGCTCCTGAGTCACGCTGAGAAGTAGTGACATTTAAGGTTTGCAGGACGGTAAGTGTTGGGGTAACAAACTTACTAGCAACTTGTCCTTTTAGCCCTTTTAATAGATGAGAGGAGAGATAGAAAGTGAAGCCCTGTGCTGGGGTAGGGAATGCACCAGAGTCATGTGAGTGCGGGGGCATTTGCACATGTCCCCCCTGTTTTGCTCTGTGAGTGGGCTGTGGGAAGAAGGTGATGCCGAGTTTCAGTCTGCAAAGCAAACCAAAAAAAAAAAAGTCCCAAACAAACCAGTGTCAGATCTTGAATGTCACTTTGCTGAGCACGCTGTGTGGGTGATTGGGGCTCTAAAGTCTGGAACCCTTAACTTGTTACCTTGGAGAGTGTGGACCAAGGCCCACACACTCATCTTGAAAGCAGAAAGAAGTGACAGTGATTTTAGAAGCTGTGTCTGAGAATTCGAATGTATTTATTACAGACAGACTTTAGCACCTTCCACACACTGACGATATATTACACAATGGCAGAACTTCCAGAGTTTCTCACATTGACTTTTGAAACTTGTTGCATGTGCATGTATGGTGTGCATGTGAAGTGTGGGGCGGATGGTGTGGAGTGTGTGTGTGTGTGTGTGCGTGTATGTACATGTAAGGTATATGTATGTTGTAAGGGGACTGTGTGTGTGCATGTGTAGTATTTGTGTGTTGTGGGTGTGTGTGTGCATGTGTGGTATAAATGTGTTGTGTGTGGGTTGTGTGTGTATGCATGTGTAGTGTATGTGCATGTATTGTGTGTATGTGGGTGTGGAGTGTGCCTGTGTGGTGTGTGGTGTGTGGTATGTGGTGTGTGTGTGTGTGCCTGTGTGTGTACCTGTATGGTGTATGTGTGTTGCATGAGGACTGTGGTGTGTGGTGTATGTGGGTGCATGTGTGGTATATATGTATTGTGTGTGGGTTGTGTGTATATGCATGTGTGGTCTGTGTGCATGTATCATGTATGTGTGGGTGTGGAATGTGCTTGTCTGCTGTGTGGTGTGTGTGCCTGTGTGTGTGTTTGTGTGTGTGTGTTGCACAGAAACTGGTATTGCTCAGCTGTAAACTATGAAGCTTTCTGTAAGTCCTGCCATCTTAACAGCAATTCCTACCTGTCTTGTAACAATGTTAGACAGGTTCTTCTTCTTCTTTTCAGTGTTTTCATATTTTGTCTTTATTTTTTATTTTTAAAAAGGGGTGAGGAAGCCAGTAGTTCTCACAATTCTCACACAAGTGACACAAGCGCCTTGGGATCAACCAACCCAGCAATGCCATGGGAGACCAGGCAAAGCAGAGCACGCCCACGACCCTCAGGAGCTGCTGCTACTAGGGTTTGGAAAAAATTATAAAACAACAAAGACCACCACCAATACCAAAACCATACAAACTGTACAATAAAACACGCTTATCATGACACATTATATAAATAATTACCAAACACTCTTTGAAGCATGTTGTAACTGACAGACTGCCTCAGCCACAGAAAACCACAAGTCTAGCTGAGGCCATCTTGCTGCTACTGCCCAGCAGTTAAAAGTCGACCACATGGGTATCTCAAAAGGGACTTTTCTGAGGCAGGCAGTTTCTCAAGTTAGGCTACTTTGCTTGGCCAAACAGTTCCAGAATAGGGGAGCTGTATGTCTCTGAAAAATGTTTTGCTGTGCAAGTACCCTCCACAGCTGTATCAACTTTACCAAGCCAAAGGCCCCGCCCACCCCTGTAAGAGCCTGACCAGCTCCTCCTCTTCATACACTTCCACCCCAAAAGTGGGTTGAGGTCAGACTTTGTTCTCTTTCTTGATTTCGTCTTCTTACCCTATGCTCCGAAACCTAATGGTAACTCTTAAGTGAAAAAGTTCAACAGCCAACTTTATATAGTAAATGGATAAAAATTGTAATAATAAATGTTTAATAACAATTTCCTTCCCATACATTCTCTAGAACTGCTAACTAGAAAACAAAAATAATTTTATTTTTTATTAAATTATTTTATTTATTTATTATTAATTATTTAGTTATTACCAAATGTTGCTCCCCCTTCCTGGGCCCCCCTCTCCCAGTCCTTCAACCCTTACCCCCCTTTGATTCTGAGAGGGTGCTCCTCCATTCACCCCCACCTCACACTCCCCCCACCCCCATCCCCTTCCCTGGGGCATCAAGTGTCTGTAGGATTAGGCACATCCTTTCCACTGAGGCCAGACTAGGCAGTCCTCTGTTATACATGTGCTGGGGCCACAGACCTGCCCATGTATGCTCTTGGGTTGGTGCCTCAATCTCTGGCAGCTCGGAGGGGTCTGGGTTAGTTGATACTGTTGTTCTTCCTATGGGGTTGCAATACAACAATAATAATTTTAAAATGACTTATTTTGACCTGGTTTCTGAGCATTTTTTCTTTTCATTAAAATAGAACTATATCATGTTCCTCTCTTTTCCCTCATACAGCGCCTTCCCTTTCCCCAACCCCCTCCCCCACTCATTCGAAAATCCTGGCCTCCTTTTCTTTAATCTTAGACAATTCCTTAAAGGAACCACTGGACTTAGATTTTTAGACTAAGGAGAGATTCTGGGAATGACAGCATTGTGCTAACTGAAAAAGATTGCACCTATTAACAAAGGCCCACTTACAACTGACCTACCCATTAAGAATTGTGTCACTGGGGCTGCTAATCTTCCCCCTGCAAATCCCAGCCCTGATTTCCTGTGCATGGAACATGAAATTTTAAGTCTAGACTCAGATTTCAATTCCTTGTTAACCCATTTACTTTCATCCACTCATATCCAGCACATGAATTTACATTTGAAGATAAGCACACCAGTCCCATGTATACAGACCTGCTGAAAGCACACGAGGTATAAGGAATCAGATCTAGTGTTGCAGGCCTGTAATCCCACTGTTTGGGAGGCCGAGGCAGGGGAATCACAAGTTCAAGGTCATAGGTAGATCTTGCCTCAACATAAGAGAATGGGAGGGCAGAGAAAGAGAGGGAATTGAGAGGGAGAGGCAGGGACAAGGAAGAGAGAGAAGGTTGGGGAGGAGACAAAGGAGGGGAAAGAGAGAGAAGAGAAAGGAGAAAGAATAGAAGTGTGTGGGAGAGAGAGATTGGAGGGGCAGGAAATAATAAGAGAAGAGAGTGATAGTGTCAACTAAGGTCACCTTATAGAGGATAGAGAGTGTCATTTAGGCAATGCTTTGTTTCCCTGGGACTTTGTGCACATCTGTAGCCATTTCTTGCCCATCCTATTCTACATCAAAATGGCCACTTTTCATTTCTGACTACAGACTTCTCAGCATATTGTATATCATAGCTCAGAACTGCAGCTTTAACACCGACCTTTTCTGGATGTGTAGAGCTCCAGCAGCCATGCTTCTTAAGTCTCTGGTCACTCTGAGACCTGCAGCCAGGATGCTCAGGCACTTCCAAGGGACTTCCTCAACAGTGCCTGGGGGCGGCTGCCTCCTACCTGGGGCCAGCTCTCTTTGTGTGGGGCAAAAGGAGGGTTCCACAGATCATGTGATAAATTATCTGGCTTGAGCAGGGAGATAATATCCTTCATGATGGGTGACACCTGAACACTTACCACACAGTGGCGGTCAGAACAACTCTTCTGTCTCTGTCTCTCTGTCTGTGTGTGTGTGTTTGTGCCTCTGTGTGTGTGTGTGTGTGTGTGTGTGTGTGTGTGTGTGTGTGTCTGTATCTTTCTCTCTCTCTCTCGTCTCTCTTTCTCTATGTGTTACAGCTATTTATACCTGAATATATATATATATATTATATGTATATATAATATATATATATATATATATATATATATATATATATTCGCTTAGATTTAAGAGCAGTGCATTCTTCTTGTTTAAATGGATTTGGTCTCTGCCAAATCACATATTTCATTTCTATAGGAATAAAATGAAGCCAATTGAGGCAATGCCTGTGGCCTTCTGACTGCCTCTCCAGTGCCTGCCTCCCCACCCCCCGGCCTTGCTTTAACCCAAACTCAGTAAGGTCAGCTGGCTTCCTGATGCCCGTTTTCTGCTCCTGCACTCTGACCTCGTGACAAATTGATTTAAGTCAGTGGCTTTCCCCACAGAAATGATGTCATATTGGACTTGGTGAGCCATTCTTTATTGGTATGATCCCCAAGACAACATTAAATCAATTCCCTGCAATATGTATTACAATCATTGTGTTTTACAACACAGAAATCTACCTGTAAACTCGTATGTGATGTGGTTAACAAAAATTTTCTAAGCTTTCCTAGTTCTGCCACAGTTTTAACCACCATGAACTCTATGGCATCTTCTAGTGGTTTCTTTTGACAGTTTAATGACATTTGAACGAATTTCAGATAAGATACTAAAGTTTTTCATGGTGGATGGATTCAGTTTATCCTAATTGGTTGGTTTGTTGGACATTTTCCTCACTAGTGAATAATTTAGGAAAGATAAATAAGAAAGCACCTACAGTGGACGTGTTAATGAGGACACGCGTGATCCCCTCTATGACAGCTGATTGTGGTATGGACAGGCAAGCTCTTTACATGAGACCACAGCTAATAACTGACAGAGCCAGGACTTCACCTCAGACACGTGAAGCCACAGTAAGAGAATAAGGTGCAGACTGAAGCGAAAGGCTGGGCTTCAGCTGCCTTCGTGTGCACATCCCTGTGGCCGGTGTCCCTCTGGGTCAGTTCTAGTTACCTGTCTCTTTCTCCATGTTCTGCCAGCATTCTCCCACCTTCCCACTCAGCACCACCGTGCACAGCACGCCTCCTCTGTAAGTTGTTCTTAAGTACCAGCCAGAGAGTGGATGGAATAATAATTTTGTCATGATTACTTTTGAAGTTTCAATCGAAGAAGTATTTTATAGCTCCTCAAAATAAATCAAATATTGTCAGTAGTATTATAGAAGCTAGAAAAACACTCTCAGCAGATGACCCGTCTCTCATTGTTCCTGTGCAGTAAGATATCATTCTCCCCTTTACCAAATCCAACTACAAAAAAATAAGAATAATAATTAATAATAATAATATTAATAATAATAACAACAACAACAAACGTTGCCACTGTGGAGCTATCAATTTGCAGAACATTAAAATTCAGAACTAGGGGGTATTCTTCTCACTCCAAAATTTTTCACTTACCTTTGAGTTTATTTAGAATGATTGTTAAAGCCGCCACCAGTCTTGAGTCTCATGTGGTGGTACTGGAAATTGAAACTAGGGCTTCATGCCTTCTAGGCAAGTGCACAACCTCAGCCAGAGATTTCTTTTAAAAGCATAATAAAGCTTCCCTCCTTCCAACCAAGTTATAAAAGACAAATAACAAAATGTTTTTTCTAAAACAGCTATGCATGGGCTGAGCAGTGGAGTCTGTACTGCTATTGCAGTTCCCAACGCCCACAAAAGACAAGTAACAACTGTCTGGGACCCGGCCCCAGGGCACCTGACCCTCCTGTTCCCATGGACACTCTCTCTCTCTCTCTCTCTCTCTCTCTCTCTCTCTCTCTCTCTCTCTCTCACACACACACACACACACACAATTATAAGCAAGAAAAAATATAAATCTTCAAACAGCTATGTCTTTGAAGTGCTTTGTTCTGAGATGTGTAGTGTTTAGTTCTCAACTTTACACCATCCAATCATTTGCATCTAATAGTTTCTGGTTTAACAGAAAAGCAATTGCACTGGCACCTTTCATTTCTGAGTGCGGGCTACAGTAACATTCTTCCATGGTGTCCCAGGAAGCCTTAGTGAGCATGGCACATGCTGACTGCCTGTGAGGGAGGACAAAGCCTCCTTCTTCCTTGAATGTAATATAGTAACGCCCCCTTTAACCTTCATGTTTTATTTTCTGCTGTTTTACAATGCTTGCGTTTATGGGATTCCTCAAATTGAAGAAAGTAATTTTCATATAAAGTCTTGCAAGAATCTGAATCTCCAGAAAAAAATAAATCTATGGCTGAGCCTGTGTAGCTGGTGCGCGTGCCCCGTCCTATGTTTGGGGCAGGTTTATGAAGAAAATCATCACAGTGTCAGCCAGGCAGAGAGACATGTGATCTCTCTCACATCCGGAATCCCTAAGGGTTGAGCTCATAGAAGATGATAAAGGGTGGTTACCAGAGGCCTAGGGAGAGGGGACTGGAGTGGGTCGATCAGTGAGGACTGAGCTGGAGTTGAATAGCAGTAAATTAAATAGCTAACTCAAATCTCCCAGAAAGGGATTCTGAAAGCGTTCACCACGCAGAGATGAGAAACGTTTGAAGAGCTAGGTCTGTCTCAAATGACTTAACTCTTCTATGCAGTATATGCATGTATTAAAGCATCATTTTTAAATATCAGCTAAAACAAAATTTTAAAATATAACTGATGGTTTAAAAATGCAGTCCATTTGGAAATGAGTATCTCTCTGGGTATCACAGCAGCCAGTGGCCTGTCTCGCAGATAAACCTGGCACCTTTCTTCACTCACTGGTAGACTTTGCAGGGAGTTGTTGGTGACTTGGAAAATAAATACCCCCTTGTTTTCCACCATTTTTATTATGATGTAGATATAGTGGAAGGAAAAATAAACAAAGGAAAAGAGACCTGTACTATTATATGAAGCTGGTAAGGAACTTTTATCCCTCAGTTGTAAGGACAACTTAATACTGTGCAATGCCTGATGTAACATCTTGAGTGCATTTCTAATGTAGGTAAGGGCTTTTCCATTAATCATTAAATTTAAGCTTTAAATTGAAGACAGAAATTAAGCACATCCCCTAGACTTTCGACTGGTATCATTGGATAATGACAAGAAGCTCAGAAAAGATTGATGGGCTTGGAATATGGTCCAGTAAACCTGGTCTGACTCCACAGTTACGTTTTGAGAGTTTATTGCTGAAGAATTCTGCAATTTGTGCGTGGTCTAATACCACAAGCACAGATGGATAAAAGGCCAGGACATCTGTTTTCTAAATCTGGCCTCGATGCTCTCCTCTTAAGGTCACTGGAGGAAATCCTTAAAGCGTTATAAATTTGCAGTGATCGCTTCCTCTATTACTCACACAGTCCTTGCAGAGGGCCTCAGCTATGCTGACAAAAATGCATAGAATGTGGAGCAGACGACACCAGACGTGCGGCACTCTCTCTGCTTCCCCACTATTGAAGCTCACAAGCCAAGGAACCTCAGCCAAGCGTGTCAGGAAGAATCCAAGGATCCAGTGAGTGTAGAGGGCCTTATGCATGTGGTCCCAGCCCTGTGTTTGGAGACAGACAGACAGGACAGACACACACACACACACACACACACACACACACACACACACATACACACACAAAACTACAAATGAACGCTTCAGGACCTCCCTCAAATACGGAAGAATTGAGGGCAGGCAGAGTGGGGCTTTGCTTTGTGGTATTGATGTGGAAAAGCCGAAGTTAAGTTTTAGTTCCTGTGCCTAAGAGCTCCATGAAACAAGACCGCTCTAACCTGTAAGCCCCTTGATCAGATCTGGACAGATACTTTCTGAAATGCAGGAGGCTTCTGTTTATGTTTTCACTCCCCTAAACAAGTTCCCGTGACCTAGTTGCTCCCCGTGTGCTTGATCACATATAGGTGAGAGGTACCCAGGCAGGAAGTCCTTCAGGATATATGCGTGCCCTAATTATACCTGATGGGACATATGGAGGCCTTATGGGTGTGCCTTTCTAAGTCTCTGCAAAATGTACCTCATCACATTTTCCTGGGAATCCTGGAATGGTCCTGACCGGAGCCCACCCTCTTGGCGTACTTAAGCTCGCTTCAAATTTGGCTCGAAAATTGTGGAACTGGTCTTTGTCTTGTGCATCTTGGGTTTAACAGTTGTCCTTGAAGTTTATAGAGTGGTTCTTGCCAGGCACTGTGGTCCCGAGCCCCCGCAGGGCTTTCAGTAGTGCATTTGGCTTTGACTTTCTGACTTTCTACTGACAATATCAGTACCACACGCTTCTCCATCCTGGTGCTTAGCATGGGGTAGATGCTGATCCAGAATGATGAGACATAAAAAGTGAAATTGCTTTTGTTCTCGTGCACAGCCTTTGTCATTCACACAGAAAACAAATTAAGCATGCATTAGAGTAGCTTAGGAATCATTCTCTTCCCAGCAAGTGCAATACAGTTGTTGGAAAACTATTTACCTTCCCCCCACCCCCTGCCCCCTTGATGTGAAAAATACTTTTCACAGTGAGGGACACTCTAGCGCTAGAAGTAGAGCTAATTGGACAACAAAAATGGGGAAACTCACCTTTTAACTCCAGAACCAACAGCAGTAGCAAGCACGTTAGACAAATCCAAGAGTGAGGACAATTGCAAAGGAGGCACTTGGTTAGATCACAGTGATTTCACAAGGTGATCTGGGAAGCTCTCAGTAGCTTCAAAAGTAGAATCTCCTTAGATCCAGGCCCTGATGGAACTCACCAAGAGGACAAGGCTATAGGGTTGATGTCAGAAGGCCAGCTATCCATTTAACCACTGAGAACCACTCTCGAAAAGATAGGTCTGGTCTTTCTCTGAAAGAAAGTCTTAGTGCGTTTTGAGGGACAGAATGCATTAGGAAGCCATTTGCCTCCCTAGAAGAGCACAAGGAAGAAATGACAGAAACATACAACTTCTGAGTCAAATTTATGTTTGTGGCTTTAACGTGCGACTAGGCATGGCAGTACATGCCTAAGATGATATCATTTGGAAGATGGAGCCAGGGTTTCAGAAGTTCTAAGCAAGCCTAGGTTACATAAAATGTTGTTTTTCAAAATAAACCAAAAACCAAATGTGGCTTACAAAGAATACAGGTGCTGCCACCTGAGGCCATGGTGATGTCCAGGGCCCCTACTGCTGCCCAAGGGCTGTGACCAGGTCCGTGGCCCTACTACAACTGGGGTCTGAGTTAATGTCCATGGCCCATGTTACCATTAAAGGCCATGTGATGTCTGTGGACTGTATTGCAACCTGAAACCATGTTGACGTCCCTGGGACATGTTACTGCTAAGGGCCATACTAATCTAAGTGCCCTGCGCTACCACTTGGTGGTAATGTCTGGACCTGTACAACCACTAAGGCCCTGGTCTGAGTCTGGGGTCCCACTGCAGCTGGGAGCCATGTTGGAGGTCTGAGCTGTCAGCAGAAACCGTCGGAGGCCTGTGCTCTATGCTCCTGCTGACTGAGAAGAGCAAAGAGGCTGATTTTGTTGTGATATCGATGACTGCAGATGCACAGTCGAGAGGGAAGGACATGGAAGGCTTCTGTGGCAACCCTTCCTTTCCCAAGTACTTCCTCCTCCAAAAGTAACAGCCTAGACAGGAAGCCCCTGAACAGAACTCTTGTTATAGGAATGCTGAAGTGTGGCTCTCCACAGTGGATGGAATCTGCTGGGGGCGAGGGATGTGGAGAACACAAATTAGATGTGTTTTTAGTTCTTATCTTTACTATTACTTTTTTGGGAAAGAGGTCACGGGGGGGGGGGGTGGGTGGACAAGGAAGGACAGGGACATGAGTATGATTGGGATGCATGTTGTGAAACTCCCAGAGAACAGTAAAACTGTTGTTTAATGTATTAATTAATTTAAAAAAAAGACAGAGTTGATATATGCTTTTAATCCCAGCACTCAGGAGGCAGAGGCAGACAGATCTCTGAGCTCAAGGCCAGCCTTGTCGACAGACTGAGTTTCAGGAAATCCAGGGCTACACGGAGAAACCCTGTTTTGAAAAACAAACAAACAAGAATGCAGGTGGGATGGAAAGGGAGTGGGGGCTAATTAGGAAGAAGGATTAAGGTGGGTGGTGAACAGGACCACAAGGTGGAAGAGGGAGTATGGGAAATGATTACTTATATTAAAGACCTTTGGAAACCTAATAGTATAAAGGATTCCTAAAATATGCAGGCCGGTCTCGAACTCCCAAGGGATGTGTGTGTGTGTGTGTGTGTGTGTGTGTGTGTGTGTGTGTGTTTAAATGGAGGTACTCTGTAATAGGAGGAGGCGAACAGTATCACCTAGACACCAAAAGCTGTTAAACATAAAACCCAGACCAGGAATGGTTTGCCTCTTTTGGCATTGTTTGCTAGGAGGGGTCCCATCAACTCAAACGTTATAGACTACTGCTATTGTTTTTGGCTGCCTTCTGGAACTTAACAATAAGACTGGATTGCTAAAGAGAGCACATAGTTGAGGCACAGAACATGAAGAAATCAAGCTGGTACTGACCTAGAAGCTTCATCCCTACTGGCTAGCTTTTTTTTTTTTTTAAAGGAATGAGTAAAATCATTCTATTTGCAGATAAAGGATGATATTACACAATGAGGTCCCAAAGATTCTAATAGAAAATCTCCAGGTACAATCAACAATTTCAGCAGAATGGAAAGATCTAAAACCAACTGGCAAAAATCAGTAACCTTTCTTTACAGCAACAATAAACACACCGAGAAAGAGACACTCAAACTCACAATAACGTCAAATAAAATAAAATATATATAAAATAAGCCTAACCAAGCAGGTGAAAGTACTGTACAATGGAAAATTTAAAACTCTGAAGAAAAAATTGAGGACACTAGAAAATGTAATGGCATCCTATGTTCGTGTATTGGCGGAATTAATATTGTAAAAATAACCATTCTATCAAAAACCCTACTGGCTAGCTTTTACAGCACTGGAAGGTGCTAGGTGTGCCCCCGGAAGAGAAAGGTACTCGTCAGTCTTACCCAATTGTAAGCCCAGCGAGCTATAATGACAACCAACCTGGCAGGTTATACTGCCGGTGTAATAACGGCAGCAGTGTTAAGAGAGTAAGCAACCGCTGTTTAAAACTAGATTCAAGGCCTGCTGCATAAGAGGAAACTCGTGTGGCACTGTTTCTGAGACCAAGATGCTGTGTCTTGACAGGTCGTAGGCCCTAGGGGAGAATCTACTGTATCATTCTGCTAAATGGATACAGTTGGGGACTTTTATCTTCCCCCTTTTCTGTCACGTGTTTACTAATATTTTTATAATACCACTTCTAAAATGGAGATTATATTGTTTTCCCTATTGCTCCATAGCAAATAACCACAAATTCAGAAATGTGATGGAGTACTATGCATCTGCTCATAGTTCTATAGGTCTGAAGTCTGAGGATGTCAGGGTCTCCCAAAACTGACAAGGTGTCACTATCATCTCTTTCAAGTTCATATGGTTGTGGCCGACTCGACTACCCTGTAGTTATAGGGATATGTGTTACCCAGGAGCCATTCTCAGCTGGAGAAGGCCCAAACTCCTAACCACAGGACTCACTTAACATTCAAAGCTACTAAGGAAATCTTTCTCAGGTCTCATGGCCCTCAACTTTATAGCCCCTTCGTCAAGAAGTTTAGGGTCTTCTGTGAGCTCTGATTAGGTTAGGCTAACTGAGGTGCTCTCTCTCTCTCTCTCTCTCTCTCTCTCTCTCTCTCTCTCGTGTGTGTGTATGTGTGTGCGTGTGTGTATGTGTGTGTATGTGTGTGTGTGCATGTGTGTGTGAATTTGTATGTGTGTGTGCATGTGTGTGTGAATTTGTATGTGTAATGTGTGCATGTGTGTTCGTGCGTGTGTGTGCGTGTGTGTGTGTGTGTGTGTGTGTGTGTGTGTGTGTGTGGTACTTGGAGAATAAACCTACAGCTCAGGCATGATGTTAGGCAAGTGCTCCTTAACACAGCTCCATTCTAGTCTGTTTTCAACATTTTGTTTGGGGACAGTGTCTCACTAAGTTGTTTAGTCTGGCCTAGGCACTCTGTAGCCTAGGAAGAAGTAGAAATTATGATTCTCCTGCCTCAGTCTCCCAAGTAAATGGCATTACAAGCCTACCACACTGGGCAAATCTACTTTTCTTAAGTTCAAAGGATTTTTAGAGTATGGATTATACTTAAAAATCCCTCAACAGCAATGCCTTGGATCAGTATTAGGTTGAATATCTGGGGGAAAAGTATGTTTACTAGATAATGAGAATTCTGGGGATTACTGGAACTCTGCCTACCACAGGGTTAATAGCAAACGCTCAGAGCATTGTTCTCTGGATTAAGAGGTATGTATGCATCATGCTGGCATAGTATTTCTTGCAGCAGGGGTTAGTGAATGGCATCTAGTGGCTAATGTTTCTCTCTGCCTATAGTGTTAAAAGCACCATAAAAACCACAATAGAATTTGCACACTACTCAAATACACAACAGAAAGTAGCGATTCTGGCTCCATAGTTGACAGACTCACAAAAACCCAGTGTTTACTGCTTACTTAAAGTTGATTTATTAGTTCAAATTATTTAAAACATTGCAGTCAAACAACAATGACAAAAACATTCATGTCAAACCTCAAGCTTATCTGTAACAGGGCATAAAATGAAATGTGAGTCAGTCTCCTCTCTCTCTCTCTCTCTCTCTCTCTCTCTCTCTCTCTCTCTCTCTCAAAATGCATCACAGAATCCAAGCCTTAAACACTGACATTTTCCAGAAACAATTGTTTTGTTTCAATCCTTGCTCTGAATATAAAATGAATACTTCAGATGCCCCATTCTTGCAAAGACCTTTCTGCCTTTCTTGATTCAATAATTCCAGTCTAAAATAGGCAACATTATGCAGTGTAGTGGCCCAGTCACAACAATGCGTGTGCTTTTATCACTGGCTGTGGGAAGGAAGACACCTAAGGGGTTAACCGTAATATTTTGCAAATTGAGGCAAGAAGAGAACAAACCTATTAGCATGACAAAAGCTAGTCGGAGGGGCTTTTTCCACTCCACTGTTTGGTACTGAGAGCCCAGTGTTTCCAAGGAAGGAGGCAGGAGAAGAAAACCTTAGTGTGTACGCATTCTTGAAATACATCGCATTGTGTCCGTTTTACTAATGAAAAAGCCCATAGTTACAGACATGGATAACATGATCCTTTCCAGTAAGGAAAGCTAAATCAGATACCCTCTCAAAAGCATTGTGGAAGATCATAGCAAAGCAAGGATTCCTCTAAACAATCTTAAAGATGGCCTGAGAATGGCAGGGCTATTCTAGAGGTGGGCTTGGGGGGGGGGGGGGAGGCGGGGGCGGGGGATAAGCAATGGCTGTCCAATAGAGCTAGCCCCAGATGGATGCAATTAATTTAATCCAATTTTAGCAGATTTTATTCATTCGGAAAATGTGTCTAGCTCGCAGTTGCTAGATGTAATTAGCAGGCGTTTCATTTTTAAGTAATACCTAGACTTATTTACACATGCCTTCATAGTAAGTGTCTAATTTGAACCTATAATTATATTTGGTAAATGAAAATGTTGGAGGATATATAAAAGTCTCTTTCACTAACTTCTTTAAAATATTATTTCTTGGTGGAGTGTATAAACATTTTAGGTTCTTGTTTATTTATTTGTAGTTTCAGATTGAAATGCAAGTGCTTTACCCCTGAGTTACCTCTCTAGCTGTACTAATCTATTGTTCAATATTTTCCTCATTATGAATAATGGACCAATATAAATGTTTATATGATTGTGAATTCATTAGGTTTAATGCCTCAGTGAGTATGTTTGCTCAAATAAATGGCGGTGTATTTTGTTACTAAGTTAAAATACAAAAGGGTAAGCTTATTTCAGATAATATAACATTTCAACATTAACACGTGGAGCTCTAAGAGATGTGGGAAAAGATATTTTTTAGTATTTCCTAAGGAGATTCATGCTTTTATTAAACATAGAGTAGCAAAAGATCAAAGAAGATCACCTAAATCTGAGTATATTTAGTATATGATGTGCAAAGGTGATGATAAGATTATTTATGAATTGGTAGGCAAATTCAATTTTCAGGAACTTAATTTTTTGCTAGGAATCAAGTGATGCCATGACCTTGCCGCCGTTTGCAGATCACTACTTAGACATTTTCTGTTGACTGATGGGCAAACGCTTATGAGTCTTCCATTGTACACGAGTTTTTTTGTGTGAGGAACAAGGATGCCATTTTGGGTCACCCGAGAAAGCCGGTAGCATAAGGAAATAGAACACATAGGACATTCAGGCAGGCAGCCTATAAAGTCGTTCTAAGCCATCGCTTGGAGAAGAGCAGAGAAGGATGAGAACACCCGGGGTTGCCAGCTACTGCTGACGTTTCACCGGTATTGCTACTTCTCGAGTTGCTATGAATCTGGCACCTCCTATCAATATAAATGTTTAAAATGCGTTCCGGAGCAGAAGTGAAACACTTTCTGATATTTCATGTTGTAGTTTTTCAATTGTAGTACGGCAGACTGAGAAATGATTGTAAACCCAAACCCTTCGGAATATGAACATGACACCCTTGTTTCCCGGCTTCTTTTAAAAGATGGGGAGGAAGACGCCGGCACTTTGGGATCATTCATTCGGGATTAATAGATCATTTGAGTGCACACAGCACCGTGTGGGATTCTGTGTCTTTTCTTTTTTTAAATGTGAAACTGATATTTAGCTACCAAATAGTTTCTCAACTACCAGAGTTTTCAGACATGCTGTAGGCATCTAACGCCACCTCTTTCCTACTGTGCGGTCACATTTGCTGATCCGAAGAACCCTCGACTGCCCACCTAAATGGGGGCTGATAGTCCCCAGTGCTGCCTCCTTCCAGGGTCAGAAAGACCTGGGGGCACCCAGGGACTGCAGGCTGGACCACACAACCTCTGGGGGCACCCAGGGGACTGCAGGCTAGACCACACAATCCCTGGGGACACCCAGGGACTCCAGGCTAGACCACACAATCCCTGAGCCCTTTCCCCAGCCCTTTCCATTCACCCAGAGGGAGCGGAGCTCCTATCGACTGCTTCCTCTGAGTTCAGGAAGCAGCAGCTACCGGTTTAGGAAGCAACCATCTCCTCTGATTTTTCTTTCAGCTGAATTTAGCACTCCTACATTTTCAATCCTGACTCCCTTTCTGAGGAGGACTATAGATCCGTAGTTTAAACCATGGATCCCTACTAAGGAATGGGACTGACCTTTAGCTTTGCTCCTCTTACAGCACGGCGAACTAAGTCTTCGAGCGATGGACAGATTAACCCACCGCTATCAAAACCCTTGGTAAGTACATGTAAAGGTATTTTCCTTTAGTTAAGGGGTTTCCTTCCTAACTTAGGGACAGCTTCTTTTCTAGTTTATTTTCATTGCTTCATATAGCTTTGTGTGGGAGGTAAAAAAAATCACAAATTTTTATTTCTAATGAACACAGTAAGTTTTACCTTCTGCCAGTGTAATTAGGGAAAAAAGACAGCAAAAGAACATGGTAAAGTCAGTGCTAGACTACCATGGGGAAGGAAACTACAGCAGCAGCTGGGAAGGGTAGACACCAATGAGCAGATTAGTTTTAACTTTGTAAGTGGGTTTTCTGTAGAGAAACAATGTATATATATATATATATATATATATATATATATATATATATATATATATATATATATAGAGAGAGAGAGAGAGAGAGAGAGAGAGAGAGGGAGAGGAGAGTGTGTTAAAAAGACTTCATTGCTTGCTGTTGGCCTAGAAACCTCAATAATAGGTAGTCTTGGTTAATAAACATAATCTTACTGAAGTCACATAATGGCTTGAATTCATGTTGTCCTAAGGTAGCCGCTAACAAACATTAAACATGTGTAGCCCTAGGTGTGTTAAATTACTGGGAAGAGAAAATATTGGGCTCTAATGCGATGGAATACAATCCAGATGCCCAGAGGGGAAAGTCAGACAGCACTAAAGGCATGATAGTGTAGGAGGTGGGGGTAGGACAGGGGCTGCTGCTTTTCTCCAGTTTTCATTCTTGAAAGATACAGTATTAGTATGTACAAAACTATTGGATTTGGCCTCTTCTACTAACATAAAATAGATCACATAGGAAGAGACCTCAAGCCCCTTGGGAGCTGAAAAGATGCCTCAGTAGTTACAAAGACTTCCTGCTCTTGTAGAGGACATGGGTTTGGTTCCCAGTACCTGCATGGTGACTCATAATCATCCATTAACTCCAGTTCCAGAAGATCTGATGACCTCTTCTGAACTCCATGGGCACCGAGCACACACATGGCACACATACATGCAGGCAAAACACTCACATACATAAAATAGAGTCAAGCAGATATTTTTAAAAGTTTGTCAGGCATTGTCCAGAAGATCTCCCTGGGCAATATCTGTGACTTGTTCGTGACAGCCACTGCTCCTATGAACAGCCACATAGAAAGAGTTACACTGTGTTGCATGAAAGGCATGCATTCTGTGTAAAAGATTCCATCCCCTTCATTTGAAGAACATTGCTTACATCTCCCGTAAATACTCCATCAGCTTTTCCTCAGCAGAGAAAGCCACCAGAGAGAGGCTGTTGGAAATTAAGAACACCTTTAACAACCGTTGGTGGTAAAGCGTGAATGTGCTACTCTTTAAATATAAATACCTTCTTGGAAAGTATCTGAGAAACACTGAAGCTGTGAACACTTTTCCTAGAGAGGAAAGGTTACCTTTATTTCTAGGGACCATTTTATACCTTGTACCAAGTCATAAGGATACAAAATATCTTATGGAAAAAAAATCCTTGTACTTAGGGGATTGTGAATTAAGTTTGGAATCTGAGCATACGTTTAAGAAGGAAAAATACCCAAATCAGTTTGCCTGTGTGAATGATGGCTTGGTCAGTTCTCTGTTTCTGTGACAAACATCTGAGAGATAATCAACTTACTGAGAGAAAAGACTCTTCTGGTTCTGAGCTTTGAAGGTTCTAGTACATGATCAGTTAGCTTTGCTGCCTTCAGGCCAAGCTGTACATCATGGTAAAAATCTCATAGTAGAGCAAAGCCATTTACCCCATGAGAGACACAAGAAAGAATTAGGGCTCCAAGGTTCAGTTGGGCATATTCCCAATCACCAGAGTTCTGAAGTATTATTTCTTCTTTTCTCTTCCTCCTCCTCCCCACCTCTTCTTCTCTTTCTTCTTCCTCCTCTTCCCTCTCTTCCTCCCCCTCTTTTTCCTCCCTTTTAGGAATCCTAGAGACCAAGTTCAAGGGCTTAACCATGACCATACTTTATACCACTGAGTGATATATACTCTCAACCCCTTAGAAGCTCTGCCACTCCACAGACTGGGACCAAACCTTTAACATATGGGTTTTAGGGGCCCATTCATTTCAAACCATAACAAATATGAATTAATAAGTAGGACCATAACCAGAAAATTGCAGTTAGAGAAGGTGAAATTTCATTGAATGTTGGTAGTTTGTACATTCTTCTATGGCCTCTGGTGGAGGTCCTAATTCTAACAAATCAGACACAGGTGCCTTGGAGGATGCTTATGTCTTGTGACTCTAAGCTTGTACTGTTTAGAAACCTTTCTGCCTCACTCTTGAGTTGTCAAGATAGTTTGGCTAGGGTACTAAACTCCAATGGTGCAGATGTCCAATTCCCATGGTTTTGGTTGGATTGAGGGTCTCTCTTTTCTGAGCTTGTTAGTATTCAGTCTCCCAACCTCTTTCCGTGCTCTGTTGTTCTCAGACAGCAGCAGCGCTTCTCCAGTTGAAAGTCTGGCTGGTTTACAATAGCAAACAAGCCAGGATTGATGTACACAACTATATACAACTGTAAAACAATTATATGGCTTTTTAAAAAAACATGCAACATTCATGCCTTTCTTGGCATATGTGTATATGTGTAATACTGGGGAACTAATATACTTTTTAGTTTTCTTAAAACACTTTTATAACCTTAATTTTTATTTTATGTATATGGGTGTTTTTCATGTTTATCTGTACACCATGTGTATGCCTGGCACCTGATGAGGCCAGAACTCTGTATCTGATACAGAACGGGAGTAACTGAAAACTGTGATCTGCTATCTAGGTGCTGAGAATTGAACCTGGGCCCTCTTGAAAAGAAGCCAGTGCTCTTAACCACTGAGCCATCTCCCCTGTCCTAGGCCATACTAGTTTAAGGTCAGCTTGAGCAATCTAGCAAGTACCAAGTCAACAAAGACTGTCTAGCAAGACACTGTTTTTTAAAGAAGCCAAGTAGGGTAGGGAGGAGGAGAACAAGTTCCCATCCTGGGGCCAGGCATGGTGGTACATGTCTGAGATAGCAGCATCTAAGAAGCGGAAGGAGGATCAAGAGGTCAAGGTCACTCTTGGTTACATAGTTTGAGGCCAGTTTGGGCTATAGGACAGGCTCTCTCAAAAACCGTTGTATCCTTCTCTGTTTCATGCAGTTTGTGATACAACAGCTCACGATAAAACACAACCTGCTAAGGCTTGAAGGGTTTCTGAGCAAGTGAACTGCTTTGGATAAAATTCCTGTTGGTTAATCCAAGTATGCTTTTCAATACACCCGTCTTGTTACAACTTGTCTCCTCTCATTCATAAGTATATGTCCAATTAGGAATTCAGTCTGTTATCGAGGTGATATTGAAAAGTCGAGTATGAGTTCTTCCTGGCACCAGGAGATACTTGAACCAGCATCAAACTAGGATCTATGCCTGGATCTCAGAAAATCCAGGGAGAGTGGGAAGACAAGGGGCTTAGACTTGCTGGAAACTTGGGGACCTCTTTGGAGAGTATGGATTTTAATCTAAGAACATAGAGATCCCCGGGAAGGTTTAAGTCAGAGGTAACATGATCCATATCCCTTTGCTACGGTCACTCTTAGAAAGTTGGAACGCTGTGTGGAGAATGGATGGTAGGTGACAGGAACAGTTGTGACAAGATCGGCTAGGAGACATCTCATTTGTACAGACCTATCCTGAAATAAATAAAGCCTAGTGTACAGGCTTTTTACTCTCTGGTTTCTCTTGACAGTCAGATGTGGGCGTGGATGGACAGTGAACACAACTCTTTATTTTTTTTCTTCTAAATTAAAGAGCTTCTAAATATAGAGAGCTGGGACTCAGTTGAGCTTTTAAAGAAAACAGACCATACAGACGAATGAAGAGAGGAGACAATGCCTCCAAAATGACAGCCAAGTGCATACATGCATTGTTTCATAAGCAATGTTAATGTTGCCAGAAGGGTTTGGTGAAGAAATTCAATCATCAAGCTAAACCTTCCCGTTTAAGTTGACTGTTCCCATTGATCTAAGCTGGGATCTGGGCCTTGGGTGTTTTAAATAGATCTCCCTTCCTGCCTATGATAACCAGCCAGAACCAAGAGCCACAAGACTAGATGAGGAGAGAAGGGATGGAGCCTTGTGAGCAGGGTTTCTCCCGCAAGGCCAGATTCAATGAAAGATAAAGGTCCCTTGAGATGACAGGATGATAGCAGGGAGTGAAGAGTCTAAGAGGGGCACTCAACAGCAGTGAACAGAAAGCAAGGAAAACAGCAGCAGACAAACACTGGAGTTATCAGTGGCTTCGGAAAAAGTAGCATGGTAGCAGGATGATCAGAGTTAGTGATCCCAGCACTGAATAATGTTGTGGCCAATGTTGGCACAACGGAGGCAAGAGTCCACTGTTTCTTAGATGAGATATCCAACAGAGAACATTGCAGGCTTCCATCCATCTATAGGCATAGTTTTAAATATTCATTTACTTGAAGTCACACTGTCCTGTTCTATAATAGTAGTTAATGTAGCATCCACACACACAGTCTCTTTCTCTTGAGAATGCAAAGCTGTATTAAATCAATGATGTGCTGTGTTGTACAATTATTGAGTCTTACAGAACAGTGAAGATGTAGTTCAGCAGATATGAAATGGTGGCCCGATGTGTGTCAGGTGCTTGGAATCTAAGAGTTCTCACAGGCTTTTTCACTCTTGTTTCTCTTGGCAGTCAGATGTAAGCATTCTGGGCGTGGATGGACACTGAGTGCAGTCATGCCATGTGAAGTTAGCTCTTTATTTTTTCTCCTAAATTAAATTAATCATATCCCTGCTTTAAATAGCCCAGATTTCCCTAGCTAGACCACTGGATGGTCCACTCATCTCCATACAGTCTCCTCTGCTTACAGCTAGGTATTTCTAGCATATACACACAGCTCTTCTAATGTCAACAAGAATAAACGGCACAAGAAAGGAAACACAGGAACAGTTTATGCTCCAATTAGAGGGGTCATCAGAGACTCTACTGGTAAACGATGAATTGGCAGAGTTCTGTGTTGTAAGAGACAAGCGAATCCTGTAGCAGTATAGATCCCACCCCATAGGCTTTTAACACTTAAGGGAAGGCTGACTAGGAATACCTTCTTTCTCTTGTTTTCCTATGAGAACAAACTTTTAACAACAATCTTTCAAATGAGAGGTTTGCATCAGTCAGCTTCCCATTAGTGTGACAAAATGCCCAAGAAAATCAACCTAAAAGGAGGATCTTTGCCCTGGCGTATAGTCTCAAAGGTCTCCGTCCATGTTTGCTTGAGCCTGATGACCCAGTACACTGCAGTGAGTGGGTGAGAGAAGAGGAGAGAGGGGGGTGTGAGGAGAAGAGGAGAGGACAGATGAGCACTGCTACCTTCTGGTCCTGGACAGCAGAGAGAGAGACACACACACAGGAGGAGCTGTGGGCCTAAAGATTCCAAGTCTTTAAAACGTGGACCTTTGAGAGACAGTCAAGGGTAAAGTGCTTTCTTCACAAGCATGGAGATCTGAGTCTGATCCTTAGAACCCACATTAAAAAAACAAAGCAGGCATGGTGGCATATCCTTGTAATCCCAATAGCATCAAAGGATCTCTGAGGCTCCTTGGCCAGCTAGCTAGCTTAGTCTAATGGGCAGACTAGGCCAGTGAGAGTCTCTCTCTCTCTCTCTCTCTCTCTCTCTCTCTCTCTCTCTCTCTCTCTCTCTCTCACACACACACACACACACACACACACACACACACACATATATTCAAACTACAATAAGGTTCTTAAATGATTGAATAGTAAAAAATTCATTGTTTCTCAGGGGAAAATTCTTGCAGCTCTCTGGAACCTGCTCACTTATTTTGGTAACTGGCATTACTGTGTGTTAGCTGGGCGTGAGTCATCTGAAAAGCAGTGGGTTCTCTAAAGCTCCATGAATTTAGAAGCCAAGTTTGGGGAAGGACAGTGTTCCCATAATCCTTTATGATCTGAATCCAAAACAATCCTTTCAGGGTGTGTCTTTTTTCAAATAAAAATAATACTAATTAATTGATAAAATCCACTTTCTCCATAATGCAGTCTTCATTACCTGAGCAATCAACAGCAAACAAGCAATGCTCACATACAAGTCCAATCTTCAGAGTTAAAAAGCAGCCAGCTGACCATCTCAAATAGCCCTACTGAATCAATGATTCTAACTCCCCTCCTGCTTCAGTGTCCCCATATCTGTCGTGAGAATCAAGATAATCAAACTTATATCCATCCCTGACACCCAGTCAGAGAGCTGCTCCACACAGGACACTGATACCCATCACCACCATGTGACATTGTCTCTGTGGGTTTTACTATTCAACCCTGCTGTAGTCGTCTCTCTGTGTGGGTAGTCCTTAGTAAAGGCTCTTTGACCTGCCTACAATCACCTTCAAACTATCTCTCCAAACACCTCCCACGTGTCTTCAACTTAGTCTCCGATGATGGTCCACCTGCACTTTCACAAGTGAGCGTATTGTATGCAACAGGTATTAAGGGACCAACGTTACATCCAAGCATGGCCCCTGCCGTACTAACAGGAAATAAAAATGGAATACAATCATGCCCGCTTAGGAGAAGGCCACATGGGAAGCAGTGTATGAACACAATGGGGAGGGCCTCCAGGTCTCTGGAAGCCCGATTCATGCTTCCAAAGGCAACTTCTACATGATCTATCCTCTGTGACTCCTGTAACAATCCCTTTGGCCCTCCCTCTTTAACTCCGTTGTTAAAGATGGATTCAGCTTTGCTGCATGTTCACTTTCCTTGTGAGACTGTGAGACACAGAAGGACTTTGATTTCCCATTAGTTCCCTTACATTTAATCCAGTTCTTGGTATACACCATCTTGTGGCCATGATGCTTTGAGACAGGCTATTTAAGTAAGGCCTCCATTTCCTTGTCTTTAAAATGATGGTGACAGTATCTCCTATGCAGGGTTATGGTATAGACAGCATTGTTACCCATACAACACTTAGGACACTGGGATACATCAAGGACTCAATGGGTGATAGAACCATAAATTTGTCACCCGAAACACTCTTAAGGACCTAAGAGGAAACCAACGACTTGGTTTCTGGGACAATGCATAAACTGAAACTACAATTAGCAAATCAGGCACTGGATTTTATAACTATTTCTCAGTTAGTGAAATGCTTTGAAATCAGAAATCAAATGCATCTATTAAAGTCCTTGCTGTGGTATATTGGCCCCCAAAGGTCCCCAAACAATACAGGCTATTGCCGTTGCTCTTCTTTGCTTGCCATTATTAAATAGTTAAACTGCTAGAGACACAAGACATCTTCATTGCAAGACAGAGAAATCAAGCTGAAACTGACCTCAAGGCTGCCTGCCTGCTGGCTAGCTTTTGTAATGCTTCAAGTATCATAGGCCATAGAGAGAAAAGCATCAGTGCACACAGCATGTATGTATGTGTGCATGTATGTATGTGTATGCTGTCACACAGACCTGCCAGAGAAGGTGTGCCACAGTGACGTGAAGTATATAGGGGCAACATCCTACTTTCTTAGTGGATTTGAGGCCTATACCGTAGGAAGGAATTCATATCTGGTAAACCTGCCTAAAAGACCAAAGCCCAGGAGGAGCTAGGCCTTGGGGTGGGTAAACCTACGTCTGTTGCTAAATGGACATGTTGCCCAACTGCCTTCTAAATATTATTACCCCCAGATGAACGCTACTGTCGTCAACCTTAGCCAGATAACTCCTTTCTGTAGTGGGCAGCAGTTAACACAGCAACTCACAGCTGGTCAAAGGGCTGGGAATAAGTGACTGGTCAATGTTCTCAGCCCTGCAGAGAACACCCATATCAACTCTTCGCCCAAGGTTCAGGGGATTTCAATGTAGAGGGAGCAGGAAGAATTTAAGAGCAGGCAGATGGGGAGAGGTTCTGTGAAGTGCTATCTTCTGGACATAACACAGCTGTTGAACTCATGAACTCAGTACAATTATGGTCACCCACACAAGGGCCAGCCAACAAGATAAGTCAACATTTTAGCAGGAGGACATGAAAATGGATTGGCAGAAGGAGATCCAGTCTTGAGGAAGTCAGAAGGGGAAAAGGAGGATGAAACTGGATGAAAATACATTGTGTGCATGTGTGAAATTGTCTAAAGAATATATGAAAGATGTTTTAAAATCTTTATTGATGAAAGCATCTGTATAAAGATTAGCTATAGCATAAAAATCCATACTACCTGAGTTGATCTCCCCCCCAAAGTACACAAAAACTCTAAAAGATAAACAAATAAGAAAATATAAAAATTAAATTTTCTAATACTCAATGAGTAGAAGGTCCAGAAAGAAGCCAGGGGAAGTAGAAAAGAGAAAAACAGTAATTCAAGAAAATGTCCTTTACAGGAATGAATGATTTCCAGATTGAAACCATTCACTAAATGTGACTAACGAAGTGTGCTGTGAGGTCATTGAGAATCGTCATAAGCATGAGGAGAGTGCAGAAAGCAGCCAGAAGAAAGCAGGTGCCTCCAGGACATGGGACAGGGAGCTGTTAGAGCAGCGTGCCACCTACCCCATCTGCTGCAGTTTGGACCCTAGAAGTAAAGAATGATGTGTAGTGTAGAATTCCATGTTCAGTCAGTGATTGTGAGAGGAGATAGAAAGTGGGCATTTCCAAACCTGTCAAACTGAAAGTTACCATTGAGCATTTTCCCTCAGAGAGTGAATAGGGATGCTATCTAGTCAAAGGGAGAAACACAAGGACAAAGAAAGGACCCATTGGGAGACAAGGTACCAAGAAACATGGTGGGCGAAGTGTTTCCTCAGAGGCCAATAAAGGAAAAGAGGCAAGAACGTGGCCACCCAGAGCCCAAAGCAGCATCAGTGTAGACAAGGCAGGCAGAGTGGGGTGCTGTAGGCAAAGTCACTTTGAGGAAAAGAATGCTGGGAAGGGTAGCAGAGAAAGAAGGGATGTGTTTAGTACTACTTAGATGCATGTTATATTTAAATTCCTTTAAATTTTTAAAAAGAATGATGAAAAGCACCATTTTTGGCTTGGCAAAAATAATTAATTATAGTATAGGAAAACAGCAACAGTTAGAATTGTAATCACTAGGACTTCTAAATTGAAGAAAATTTCCAGCTTAAACCAGGATCATCAGTGCCCAGGAAACATTCTCAGGCCGAATAAGGAGGGCTTTCTATTTCTTCAGACAGGTGTATGGTGTTCCTTTATTTAGCAATCGCTGAGTGCCATGTAGAAAAGTGCCTGTTGTTCTTAAGAAACCCCTGCCAAAACTAGCTGTTAAGCTAGCAGACTTAATGACAGCCACTATTTAAAAATGTATTGGAAGAGAAATGTGTGCTTGTTTCGTGGAGTTATTTTTCTCAAAACATCCATAAATTTTGACAGCTTTCTATTTTTAAGGTTCTCAGTGTCTGGGCATTGAAGAGAATTCCAGAAACAGAAAGTAGCAAAAATTCTGCCATTTTTCGTTCTTTCCTTTTTTTTTTTTTCAAAATAACATTTTTATTGATTCTTTGGGAATTTTACATCATATACCCCGATCGCACTCACTACTCCTTCTATGTCTGCCGCCCACCCCTTGTGACCTCCCCACCCAAGGACAACAACAACAAAAAACCAAGTCCAATTTGTGTTTTCCATATACTCACTGGAGCATGGTCAAAGTCCCAGCGTCCCGCCCCTAAGGGAAACTGAGTCCTTCACCCGCACAGCTGCCAGAACTAAGCATCCTCATCACAATGTTTAAGAGTCCTCTTTGATGGCTTCCTTTCAGGCTGTCACTGTTTGAGGGACGGGCATGGGAAGGGGGTAGAGGTTGTCACAGAAGCCTTCCATGCCCCTCTTTTTGAGTTGTGAGTCTGCACTCATCAATATTACTGCCAAAGTAGCTTCCTTGCTCTTTACAGTGAGATGGAGCATGGACCATGGGGTTCCTCATGGTTTCTGGTGACGAACGCAACCCCCAGCGGCAGGAAGATCGACTCAGACAAGGACCTCGGACTTCAACCAGGCCTCAGGGTGCAGAACAGGCCACTCATATCATTATTACCCCCAGCTGCAGCACAACCCGAGGATGTCAACATATCTTCAGGTGGCAGCGCAGATCATGGACAAGGCCTGCAGTTGTTAACATGCCCCCCAGACATCAACACAGACTCTGGGGGTAGTAGAACCACAGACCCAGACATAGTCCACAGTAGCAGCACAGGCCATGATTATGTGTCTTCAGGGGACAGCACAGACTACTCAGATTGGTACAACCCCCAGAGGCAGTCTAGGCCATTCTCATCAGTATGGCTCCCAACTGCAGCACGACCCAGGGACATCGGCATGATTTCAGGACACCCACGTGGCCTTCAGTTGTTAACATGCGCAGACATCAACACAGACTCTGACTATGGTAGGAACACAGACCCAGACGTGGCCCTTAGTAGCAGCCTAATCCCAGATATAAACATGGCATCACGTGGCTACAGAGGCTACTCAGATTGGTACGGTCCCCAGAGGCAGCACAGGACATTCACATCAATATGGCCCCCAGCTGCACGACCCAAAGACATCAACATGGCTTCAGGTTACAACATAGATCATGGACATGTGCATGGCCTGCAGTTGTTAACAGGCTCCACAGACATCAACACAGACTCTGGGGGTAGTAGGACCACAGACCTAGATGTGGCCCCCAGTAGCAGCATGGTCCCAGAAATCAACATGGTTTCAGGTGGCAGAGGCTACTCAGATTGGTATGGCCCCCAGAAGCAGCGCAGCCCACAGACATGGCTTCAGGTGGCACCACAGGCAGCAGACATCTGCATGACACCAGGTAGTAACACATACCTAACCACAGACATCAACAAAGACCCCAGATGCAGTACTATGCAGTACCATGCAGATGGGACCATGAATAGCTCCATGGCTTCAGATGGCAGCCCAAACCACTCACATACAGCCCAGGGATATCAACCCGGCTTCAGGCTGAAGCATAGATTGAGGAGATCTGCATGGAGTTAGGTAGTACAAAGGCCACAGACATCAGCCCAGTCCCTGGCTGCATCAGGACCACTGACGCACACATGGCCCTCGGTGACATCAAGGACCAGTTCTGCCTCTTCCCACAGTGCATGCTCTGCTCCACTCTTCCGCCCTTCCCCCATCCGCACTGCTCGCTTATCTGTTCATCATCGTGGCACCCGCTAGCCCAGTCCAGTTTCCACGAGCTTAGGCCCCGTTCTTTTCTAATACAAAGATTATTACTTTTTAACATTTTGTTCTTTATTTTTGAGAATTCCATATATGAAATTTCATACACAATGAAATATGATCATATCGACTGAATGTTTACTTTTGACCTCCTTCTATATCCTCTTCAACACCCACCCCCAACTTAAGTCTTTTACTTTTCCTAATAAGTCACTAAGTCCAGTGTTGCTCATATGAGCATGGGTGACAGGCGATCTACCGTAGCATGGGAATCCTACCAGTGAGAATACCCTTGTAAAAGAATGATTCTCCCTTCCCTAGCAACTGTCAACTGCTAGCAGCTCCTCAGTGAATGATAGGGCCTGGAGATCATCTGCCCCGTGTACACTGGGATTCGGGGGATGGGGCTTGGTCTTGTGTGAGTCCTGTGTAGGACCACCGCTCTGTGAGGTCAGCGTTGCAATAGTCACAGCATGTCCAGAAGATGGCTCCGGGCATTCATCCCCACCCTCCAACTCTTACATTTTTTTCTACCTCCTCTTCTATGATGTTCCCTGAACCTCGATAATGATGGAGAGGTCACCACAGAATAGAGACGGCCCTTTCAGGGCTGAGCTCTGGGTCTCTTACTCTCAGCACTCTCGAGACTGCTGTCCACTGCTAAAAAGAAGCTTCTCTGGCCTATGGTGAGAGCAGCACAGGTCTACGGGTGTAAATGTAAATATCTAGGAGGCACTTTATCCAGTGCTAAGTCCAGTGCTGGCCATGTGTGTGAGGACATACACACACACACACACACACACACACACACACACACACAGATACAAACACAGACACAGATACACACACACACACACAGATACACAGACACATACACACACATACAGACACACAGACATACACACAGATACAGACAAACACAGACACACATACACACACACACACAGATACAGACAAACACAGATACTCACACATACACAGATACAGACACACACAGACACATACACACAGATACACACACACACAGATACAGACAAACACAGACACTCACACATACACACACACAGACACACAGACACACACACACACATAGATACAAACACAGACACAAACACAGACACTCACACATACACACACACAGACACACACACACAGACACACACACAGATACACACACACACAGACACACAGAGACAGACACACACAGAGACAGACACACACACAGAGACACACACAGACACACACACACAGACACACACACAGATACACACACAGACACACACAAATACACACACACACACAGACACACACAGATACAGACAAACACAGACACACATACACACACACAGACACACACACATACACACACACAGACACAGACACACAGAGACAGACACACACACAGAGACAGACACACACACAGATACACACACAGACACACACAGATACACACACACACAGACACACACACAGATACAAACACAGACACACAGACACACACACACACAGATACACACACACAGACACAGACACACAGACACACAGAGACAGACACACACACAGAGGCAGACACACACACAGAGGCAGACACACACACAGATACACACACAGACACACAGAGACAGACACACACAGATACACACACAGACACACATAGATACACACACACAGATACAAACATAGACACACACACACATACACACACAGACAGACACACACATACAGACAAACACAGACACTCACACACACACACACGGACACACACACAGATACGCACACAGACACACACAGATACACACACAGAGACACACAGATACACACACACACACACACACACACACAGATACACACACACAGAGTCATGTCAATTTACCCAAAGTTCTCCAAGATTTTGAGGATGACATCATCCATTCTCACTTTGACCCTTTGGTCCCTAGCCTTAAAACCTTCTTCCTCGTTCTTCCATGCCCCCTCCTCCTCCCATCCTTACCTCTCACCAGGTAAGTATCCAAGAAATTTTTCTCTGGAAGGTCATCTGGTATGAGGACCATCCCAGTCTCCTGCGGAAGGATGTTCTTGTTGCAAAGCCACACAGATTGTTGATATTGGTTTATACATTCAAAAATTGGCCCAGGGGCCATGGAGATGGCTCAGTGAGAGAAGGTGCTTACAATCAACCCTCAGGAATTGGCTTTAATCCCTGGGACCCACATATTGGAAGGAGAAAACTATCTTCCTGCTTTGTTCTTTGATCTCCATACATGAGCCATGTTATGTATTCTCACACACATCTTTTACACGCGCACACACATTTAAATGTAAAAACAATTTTAAAAAGGAACTTTAGAATTAAAAAGAAATGGCCAAGTGCTCAGTGTTCACCAGGTACCTGCTAGGCTTGAGGACTCAAGAAACAGCCATAGCTTCCATCTTCCCATGCCGGAAGAGACGGGACAGGAGGGATGTATAGGATTGATCAGTTAACTGGGGATCCAGGGCATGCTGTGAGGAAAAAATGCACGGTAGATGCGTATGTTTGTTGAACGAATGCGTGTCCTCATCATAACGAAATTAGGCTAGATGCAACTGATGTTAAAGAGCTACTCATTAGAAATAAAGGCAGCTGAGGATGAGGACGATTTTCTGTCTTTTAAGAAGAAAATCCACTAGTCTGTTAGTGATTGCCTAAATGAAGAAAAATCCAGCTCATTTCAGAGCATGAGTCTTTCCTTGCCAATTCCTGGTAACACAGACAGTGGGAATTAAACCTGCCTATCTGTTCTAGAAGAGAGAGAGAGAGAGAGAGAGAGAGAGAGAGAGAGAGAGAGAGAGAGAACACTGTATATTCCCTGGTCTATCATCTACGTTCTTCAGCATCCCAGACACCGGTTGGGATGGTTCATGGCAATCAAAGGATAGAGTACAATCTACAAATAAACAGCTGACCTAAACTAGTCTTGGCCAAACAGGTTATGACAGGAAAGAGCCCAGAGAAAGAAAAATTAAAAGGAGAAGGTATGGTATGGGCATGTTCTGATTTGTGGAGCTGTCATAAGCATTGATGAAAAGCAGCTTAGGGGACGAAAGGATTTCCTGGCTTACACTCCCAGGTAGCAGACTGTCATTAAGGGAGGTCAGGCAACAATCTACTGGCAAGAAGCTGAAGTGGAAACCAGAAAGGAATGGTCTTTGCTGGCTCACTCACTCATTCTCATGGTTGGGTACCTTTCTTAAGACAGCCAGGACCACATACCCAGGAAGTGGTGCTACCCACAGTGGACTGGGCCTTTCTATATCAATTAGCAATCAATACAGTCTTCCCCAGGCATGCCTGCAGCCAATCTGATCTGAGCAACCTCTCATCTGAGCCTCCTTTTTCAACTGGCTCTAGGTTGAGTTAACAGTTAAAGCTAACTAGGACAGGGTGCTCAGGTTTTCAACATCGCCCATGCAAATGTGTAAAGCCACAAACACACCATGGCCACAGATGTTTTAGATACTCTTATATTTACCAATATCGGGTGGCTCACAATTGCCTATGACTCTAAGTCCAGGGAATTCAACACCTTTCTGGCTTCCATGGGCACTGCAGGTAATACACGACAGACAAGTAGATCTGTATGCACGTATACATAAAGATAAAAATTGAAAGCAACAAGAGAAAAATAACAAATAAAATAAAATTAGCCAGCATTCATTATTAAATGTGCACAACAAAGGCAAAGGTCAGGTAATGAAAACCCTACTTGAATGACTGGACAGTGTAGCAACTCAGACTGAGGCCAGAAGCACGTCCTTTACCGGAGGAAGGGCCGAGATGATGAGTCAGGTGGGTCCTCAGCCGTGGCACATCCAGGTGGTGTGTTTTGAAGACAACAGTGAGCCTCTGGCCCGTCACATTCTCTTTAGTAGCTAGCTCAGACTTCTTGCATCCTCAAGCCCCCCTCCTCACTTCAGATTGTCAGCGCTCTCAGTGGCTGAAAATATGGGATGAGATCAGAGAAAAAGAAAGCACGCTTGTTTGTAGGGAATTAAAACTTTTATTTACCAAAGGAGAAATAATTAAAAGAAAATCAGAAACAAAAATCTGGGAGCCAAAATTAATAAAAGCTATGAACTGGACAGTATCTGTTGAAGAAAGTAGGACGTTAAAAATGGTCTAAGCAAGAACAGAACAGCTTGGGGGAAAGACTATCTGAAATGACAGAAACACAGAAAGGGTGGGGGGCAGGGGAATGGCAGGTAAGTGAAATAAACACACACACACTATGGTCTTTGAAAATTCCGGATGATTGGGAAGGACAGGAAAATAGCAACTACAGGCACTCACCCCGCAACTGTTTGGGACGTGAGGTGCATCACAGAGCTGAAGGCTGAGGAGCGATTCTCTGTGGGAGGGGGAGATACATTTGCAGGTTCATGGGCGGGAGATGAAAGTGGCCTTGGATAGAAGCCCTCATTCTCAAACTGAAAGGAGCCACCCTGCTGGTAAACGCGTGAGGTGGGGATTAATGGCGCCTGGGTCTGATGGCCTTGGTGTTCTCCAGGAAGTCTTGTGCGTGCATGTGTTTGTGAACATATAAGTCTTTTAAGATTTTGGTGGTAAAATAGATCCCACAGAAAACTCTGAGAGACACCATGACCATGGCAACTTTTACAAAGGAAAATATTTAATTGGGGCTAGCTCACGGGTTCAGAGGTTTGGTCCATTATTGTCATGGTGGCATGTAGGCAACCATGGTGCTGGAGAAGGAGCCAAGAGTTCTACATCTAGATGGGCAAGCAGGAGAAAGAGACAGTTAACCTGGTTTGAGCTTTAGAGTCCTCAAAGCCCTGACCCTTCCACCCTTCCGGAGATAAACATCTTCCAACAATGCCACATCTACTTCAGCAAGGCCACAGGTTCTAATCCTTTCAAATAAAGCCACTCCCTAAGAGCCTGGGGGGGGGGCATTGTCATTTAAACAAGCACACATCCGGTCTTTTAACAATCCTTAAAGAGTACTATGTAACAGCAAGTGAAGTCTTATCTAGGGTCTGTCCTATCCAGGACCACTGAGAGCGCTGACAATCTGAAGTGAGGAGGGGGGCTTGAGGATGCAAGAAGTCTGAGCTAGCTACTAAAGAGAATGTGACAGGCCAGAGGCTCACTGTTGTCTTCTCCTGCTGGAGGCTGAAGGCTGATGGCTGGAGGCCCTGTGTTCACCGGAACGAGCTTTTCCACTTGTTCTAAGAAGAGATAACCTGCCTTGGCAGAGAATCCAAGAGAAACTGAACTGCTGGGTGTAATCTTTTAGTTAACATAATATTACAGCAACTCCTCACAGCAAACAGTCAAAAGATCTCCAGCTGGCCTAAACAGGGAGCAGCTCTCAAAGTGAGATAATAAAATATACATGCAGGTGTTGTTAGGGTAAGGGTGTGTATGGCACGAAGCACCCTGTCTTTAAATGTCGGTTCTTGGGTATGTAGGATCCTTAGCAGCATCTTGTGCTCAGAGATTATAATCCAGATTCTATGTCCAGCATCACTGCTGCTTTTTTATTCCAAGGGAATAAGATGAATTTCGCCTTTGAAGAACTTATCGCCTTGCAGGGGACTGGTTAGGGGCAGGGGAGCAGACACAGATGAAATGACACTCTACAGTTGATGGTAGCATGCAGCGATAGGAATATCGAATCAACCAGTCTTTGTGGGCAGGTAGTAGACTTGATGCTAGTTCAGATACCTAAAAACATAATAGTTCATTATTAGTTAACAATAGGACTTAAAGACCTCACAGAAGCAAAGCCCACAGCTGAAAGTTTAACTTTGGGCAGGAATCTAGAGAAGGCTACCCAAACTGAAGGATGGGTAGGGTCAGCCGTGAGGGTGGCTGGATTTAGAGTCCAAAGTGTCCCTGTTTACAGATGTAATTTGATGTTCAGACAAACTCCTCTTTGAGCACAGTTATCATGTATTCGATAATAAAAACAGTTCCTTTCTAGTCTCGGAGGCAGTGTGTGAAGCTGGCAGGGTTGATGTAGAATGTCTGGTTTGTTTTCTGTCTAGCAGCCTAAAGGCTAACTCATTAAAATTCAAAGATGGATTGCATGGTGGGTGGCTGAACAAATGTCTTCTTCACGGAGCAGAGCTGAGGCCTTCAAGACATTTCTCCCAGAAGCTAAGTTGCTCTTTGCAGCTGTTCAGTAAGACACCAACGAGGTGGTACCTCCTCCTCAGATCCACCTCGACACATATGGTCATGACAACATCAAGAACAAAAACAGGAAGTCACCATGGCTTAGGGCCATGGTTATATCATTCCTTATTCCAAAATAAGCCATTTTAAATATAAAATTGTTTAAACCTGAGTGCATTTCCAGCTTATGGTTCAACCAAAGGCAAGAATTATTCCAAGGGATTTCATTTTCAGTACTGGGGATGAACCCAGATCTTCTCGTGTTCTAGGTAAGTGCTCCCCAATCATTGAAGGCATTTGCAAGCAGAGGACATACAGAATGGACTTTACAGATGGTTTCATAACCTCTACTGGGTTATATTATTGGACCAAAGACCTAGACATAAGGATCAATTCAGCAGCTGTGAGTTCCTTTATGTCTTAGTTAGGGTTTTACTGCTGTGAACAAACACCATGACCAAGGCAACTCTTATAAAAACAACATTTATTTGGGGCTGGCTTAAAGTTTCAGAGATTCAGTCCAGTATCATCAATGTGGGGAACATGACAGCATCCAGGCAGGCATGGTGTAGACAGAGCTGAGAGTTCTACATCTTCATCTGAAGGCTGACCTTCAGCCTTCCAAGCAGCTAGGATGAGAAGGTCTTCTAGTCTACACCCACAGTGACACACCTACTCAAATAGGGCCACACCTTCTAACCACTCCCTGGGCCAAACATATATAAACCATCACATTCTACTCCCTGGCTCCCCTAGACTTGTTCAAACACATGGGTCTGGGGGGGCCATATCTAGCCATAGCATAATAAAAAGTACATTTAGTCTAACTTCAAAAGTTGACATAGTCTATAGCAGTCTCAACAATGTTAAAAGTCCAAAGTTCTCTTCTAAGATCCATTCAGTCATTTAATTGTAATCCCCAAAGTAATACAGGAAACCTGTTGTTGTAAAATTATAATAAATAAATAGCTGTCTTTTACCCCCACTAGATCCGGCACCACAGTGCCCCAAGAAATCTAGTAGATAGCTTGCCAGAAACACACATCCCAATTCCATGGTGGCCCAGTGTCTCTGCTGCCACACACTCTTCCAAACTCAAATCACCACAAGAAAGAACACACAACCCAATAACCTCTGATCTAATTGATAAGCTATAATTACCCACCTAAACATACAAAGCCCAATACACATCCATCCCTTAAGAATATTCATAACAACCTGTAAATACACAGAGTGGAATCTTAACATCAGCCTCCATGTTCTCTCTGTCTTCTCTGCCTTCTCTCTCCTTCCGTTTCAGTCTCCTCCTCTTCCCTCAAACTTTTCTCCTGCCCATCCTTCCTTCTCATCCAATGACAGGCCTCGTTCTATCTTGTACCTGCCTCACTTGTATGACATCATCCTACAGAAACCAGCTGGGCAAACTCCAAACTCTGTAGCTCCATGTCTGATGTTAAAGAAATCTTCAGATCTCCAACTCCTTTTTTCATCTTTGTTGACTGCAACAAACTTCTTTTCCTGAGCTGTTTCCACTTGCTGTTAGCAGCTTTCCTCAGGAGACATCCCAGGGCTCTAGCATCTCAAAAATCTTGGGGTCTCCAAGGCAGCTTGAATGTTACAGCTTCTTGTTTCAATGTTTGGGATCCACACATGATCTTCTGGGCTCCACCAAAGGGCTGGAATCACTTCTCCAGCTCTGCCCTCTGTAGCACTCTAAGCTCAGGTTGATCCACTCCACTGCTGCTGCTGTTCTGGTGTAACTCGGCTTCATCAATAGCCTCTCATAGGCTCTTTTCATGGTGCCAAGCCTCAAATCCTTTGCATGACCTCTTAAATCTTGGCAGGTCAACTATAACTAAGGCTGCACCTTCACTGATGGCCTTCCATGGCCTCTCACAGTGCCAAGCCTCAGCTACTCTTTATGACACCTTCATGCTTCAAAACCAGTACCACCTGGGTAACTCTTACACGTTACCAAGTACAATTGCAGCACGAGATACAACCTTGGCTATCCCTGGAACACAGCTTCTTTGTGCTCTCAGGAAACACTTCCCAGAAGATTTCACCCGTGATGCTGGCTTCTTCCTAATCACCTCTAATTTCTTAGCTACATCTAACCAACATCACTCTAAAGCCAGAGCCACATGGCTGAAGCTGCTAAGTTCTACTGCTTTCTGTAGCTGGAACATGGTCCCCCTTATTCTATTACCAGCTTTTTGTTTTCTGACTCCCTCTCTGTCTAAGCTTGACTTTCTTGGAACTTGCTCTGTAGACTGACCTTGAACTCAAAGATCTGTATGGCTCTGTCTCCTGTAATGCTGGGATTAAAGGCGTTTACCACCATGCCTAGATTTAAGGTTTTCTTCACCTAGAACCTGCTTTGTCCCAGGGTAGCCTTAAACTTAGAGATCTATTTGACTTTGTCTTCTGGGATTAAAGGTGTATACAATCGTGCCTGGATCTAAACTTAGCTGGGTAAGATCTTGCCCCCAAATCCCTTAATCTGTTATCTCCTAGAACATGGAATTTAGTTCCATTTCACTTCCTGGTACCTCTTTAATACTTGAACCACATATTTTATATTTTTCCTTATATTTTTCCTTTTTAAGCTTGCTACACTTGTTCAAAACGCTCTTCATGAGACTCAACCAGAGAACAAAGTCTCTGCTGGGCTTTTCTGAGACTTCCTTTCCCAATACAATTAATATAAATCTCTTTACCTTAGACTCAGGTAGACTCTTCAAAGGCAAAAAGCAGCCATATTCTTCACTAAAATACCACAAAAACAGTCTCTAGGCCACATTCTGAAATTCTTCTCCACTGAAATCTCTTGGGCCAGGTCTGCACAGTTAAAACCATATTCAGCAACAAAGTCTTTCATATTCCTACTAAGACAGCCCATTAAGCGCAACTGCTGTTTCCCAACATCCCAAAATCCACATTCTTCCAAACTAAAGCATGGTCAGGCCTATCACAGCAATACCCCAGTCCCTTCTTAGAGACTTCTGTCTTAGTTAGGTTTTTACTGCTGTGAACAGACACCATGACCAAGGCAACTCTTATAAAAACAACATTTATTTGGGGCTGGCTTATGGGTTCAGAGGTTACAGGTTCAGAGTTCACTATCATCAAGGCGGGAGCATGACAGCGTCCAGGCAGGCATGGTGCAGGCAGAGCTGAGAGTTCTGTATCTTCATCTGCAGGCTGTTATGAGGAGACTGACCTCCAAGCAGCGACGATGAGGGTCTTAAAGCCCATACCCACAGTGACATATCTACTTAAACTGGGCCACACCTTCTAATAGTGCCACTCCCTGGGCCAAGCATATACAAACCATCACACCTTAGTACTTAGATTCTTTTAGTTTGTTTTAGGGACTAGATCACACTGTGTAGCTCAGGCTGATCTTGAACTCACTCTGCACCCCCAGTTGGCCTCAGTCTTACCTCAGTCTCCTGAGTGCTGAAAAACAAGCATATATCCTACACCAGGCTTAGTATTCAGATCCTTCAAACACCTTCACACCAAAAGGAATCAGGGCATCTTGGGAAAATGGCTAACTATGGCTCTGGAGAAGGGGATGAAATCGTGAGCCTGAAGCATCTCAACAGGCCACGTGGCAGGACCCACATAGCAAGCAAGTTGTCAAACCCCACTGTAGGGATGGAGAGATGGCTCAGCAGGTAAAAGTGATTACAGAGTAAACTTCATTATCCCAGTTTGATCTCCAAACTCACGTAAAAATGGAACTGGGTTTCACAAAGCTGCCCCTTGTTCTCTGAAAATGTACATCCACAGCTTTATAGGGCCCCCCACCCACCCCCCAATAACAGCAACAAAACCTCTCAAGTCCCAAAGGACTGGAGGAGTTGTGCTTGGAGAGATTTTTACGGTTCAAAGATAGAGCATTTGCTTAGGAGGCCTTGGGTTCCATCCCCAACACCATAACAAATGAATTCGTTCAGAGGTCCTTTCGGAGCATTCCAGTGAACTAAATGTGAAAGTAGAAAATAGAAGGAAATAATGCCATCCGAGTTCCACTTTTGCAATACAAAGCGCACCAGCATTCTCCAATTCAGCAAGCATCAGAGGACAGCCATCTTATCTCCTCTCTCTCTCCATTACTAACCCCATCCCCAGGATACCCTGTCTCCTAGTATAAAACACATGACATCTCTTTCTTATCCTAACCACATGGCCAGAATTTCCTGTAAACAATCAATACTTTGACCAAATAATCGCCATCCAAAAGTTGAGTTGTTTCCTAAACATCCAAAAGTTGAGTTGTTTCCTAAACTTTAAAGTGTCGGGAAATCCAAATTAGCTCACGTCTCTTTGGTGACTCTTTGAAGCTTTTTTATTACGTCTTAACTTCTCGTCCATTAACAAAGCTGGGTTGTGTGTCCCATAAACCTTCCATAATGCATCTTCTGCTACTCTTCACTGATGCTGTTTGACATTTCCCAATGTCGTCCTATTTCTACATGTCATCAGTGGGAGTTGGAGCCTGGGCTGAGCCATGCTGAGTTCTGTGGCAAGGCTGCTACGAGCTGGTGACTTAAACAGCAGCAAGGTAGATGTGTCTTTCCATGTGTGTCTTGTGGGTCCTTCTGTACCTATGTCCTAACAACCTCTTCTCATAAAGAACACACTCATGTTTCTCTTATTTTTGTTTTGTGGGGCTAAAAACTGAGCCCATAGCTTTATGCATGCTAGGCAAGGGCTTAACAACTGAGTGACACCCTAACCCTAATTTCTTCTTAAAATCCCGTTAGAGGTTGGGTATAAGGCTTCATGGGTAAGGTGCTTTCTGTGCAAGCATGAGACCCTGAGTTCAGAAGCCCAGCATGCATATAATGTACCATCATTTGTCCACTCAGTGATGAGTAGTGGGGTACCATCATTTGTCCATTGTGTGTGCTTCAGTTTTGCAAACGAGTAAAAACAAATTGCACCATGTTTCATTGTAGTTAATAAAGGAATAGATTGGGGTTGGGGATTTAGCTCAGTGGTAGAGCGCTTGCCTAGGAAGCGCAAGGCCCTGGGTTCGGTCCCCAGCTCTGGAAAAAAAAGAACCAAATAAATAAATAAATAAATAAATAAATAAATAAATAAATAAAATAAAAAATAAAGGAATAGATTTCCTATCTAGAGAGAGGGACGTGCTCCAAACTGACACCAAGCAGCTACAGCAAACCTGCCTTTCCTTTCTTCCCTCGCCACTCACAAAGAAGCAAAGGATGTCCAGGAAGCACCAGCATAAACAAAGGAAGCCTGGGCTGTGGAGGCTGGCAAGAGCCACTGGACGGCTTATGTGCCAAAGTCAGGAGTGACACTGCACTCCTACTAGGGGGCCTCGGATGATCCATTAGGTATTTGGGCACCTGCTTCTGAGGCTATGTGCATGGGAATGCTTGATGCAATGGCCATTTCATGTCACTTTAAAACCCCAAATGAGAAGCATCCAACCCCTCTGCGTATGTCTAGATTGCAAGCAGGTTCTTGGCAACGGCGGCGTTTGCAGCATGCTGTTGTTCTGTGCTAGAGGACTGGTTGGAGTAGATTGCAGAGCCTGCGTAGGGAGCCCAGCTGGAGTCCAGAAGGGCAACCAGCAATGTGCTGGTGACATCATTAGTCGCATTCTGGAGTCCAGGGAAGGAAGCCAATCTGGTAAATTAACGAAGACGCGTTCACTCAAGGCACTGAGACGATTCTTGTTTCGTTCTTTAACTCAGCCTCGTGGTAGAATGTTTAAAACGCCTCTACAATAAAGTGCCTATGCCTCCTGGGAAATAAAAGCAATAAATCAAACTCAAGTGACCACAACGCCAGGTCTGAAGCATATGTGCGTGCAATAATGCACAAGACCGAGCAGTCTCTGAGTGGGTGCTTTGTTCCAAGAGGGAAAAACGAAAGCTGTCCAACCAACGTCCCTTTCTGTATCTTAAAAGTAGCATTTTAAGTGTCATTCGAACGTGTGTCAGAGTCAGACTGGCAACTCAGGGGAGCTGTCATACTTTCTCGAATGCCTTTCTTGGGGAAACAATTTGATTTTTATCTTTTCAATTGGATAGATTTTATGCTATAGGAAATCCCATTGTTGACATTTAAATAATCTCTTCCCTACCTACCCTTTCAATATAATTTCTGTCATATAGGAGCCATTTCATAAACTTGTTTTTTTGAACTATTAATGATACGAAAACTGTGGACCTTTTCTTTATGTGGGATGGAGAAACTTCTAAGTAAAAACAAGAGATGCAGGCAGGTGTTAAAGATGACCGCCCAGGGGCTGGGGATTTAGCTCAGTGGTAGAGCGCTTACCTAGGAAGCGCAAGGCCCTGGGTTCGGTCCCCAGCTCCAAAAAAAAAAAAAAAGATGACCGCCCAGGCTGAGAAGATGGCTATAAATAACACACTTGCTGAGCAAAAGAGGGGTGGTCTGAGTGCTGATCCCCAGCGCCCACACACAAGCACATCTTTAACCATAGCACAGGGTAGGTAGGGAAGCGGGTGGAGGTGATCAGCGTAGGGGGGGTCAGACAGAAGAGGATCCCCAGGGCTCACTAGCCAACTAGTCTCCAAGTTCAGTCAGAGACCCTGTTTTAAAGAGTAAGGTGGAAAGCAACTGAGGAAAACCCTCCATTCTGATCTCCAGTCTCCCTCTACACAACAGATGCACACGCACTACCATGTACATGTATATAACACACACACAGACTTCCCGCGCTTCATCACGAATGACTATCCTTGAAAGGTTAGCATTCACATAATTCCTTAGTGCCCATTTCACTTGTTTCTAGGGATAGCACGTTTTTAAAATGCGTATTCGCATCCTTGTGTGTCTTTACTACGTGACGTGGACATCTGGAAAGTCCCTGAACACGTACTGGATATATGCTTATACCGTAGAATCTGGCTAAGGTAACTATCATTTAAAGACAGGAACAACAAAACATCGCTGACACTGTAAGAAAAACAACAAAACAAAACCTGAGGGAACAGCTTACTGAAAAAAGCAGATCATCACCCAAGGGGTCACAGTATAGATCCATGTCACCCTTTACACAAGTTTGAACTACACGAGTGAATGGCTTCTGGGTCTTTGGGGTCGATTGTCTTATTTAACCATAATTTTGGGTTCAATATTACTTCTTGTCTTTAAGTAGGCTGTTAAATTCAAAGATAGACCTTTGGCTTTCCAGCATCCTGAAGCCTAAACATAAAGCAAGTATGATATGTGCCTTCTAGAGAATTCTAAAAGCCACTGAGGATTCTACCTACTAAGCACAGCATCTTGACACGCGGAATGGACAGAGCTAGAAGTGGTTCATCAGTTGAGCATTTGCTGTACCCTTGAGGACCTGGATCCAGTTCCCAGCACCCATGTGGGCTCTCTCACAATGATCTTTTTATTTTAATTAGCCAAGCTGTGACTGTTTATTAACCAACCAGATTATAAACATACCACCAGCAACACCGTAGTTCACCCGTCTAATAAGCCTGTTTATCTGGTCTTCCCTGCTGCTGGCATCTCCACCTTCTACAAAGTGAGGTGTCTTTTTCTTCACTCCACCTTGTGGGGAAGAGAGTTTGAAGGGCCACAGGAAGTTATTTACTTCCTGGAAGCGTTTCCCAACTGTATAGATCTCATGAATTAGATCCTCCATGCAGATGATGCCAAATTTACCAAGAGATCGAGGAATCAAGGCATTATCTGTCAAGGCAATCCACTTTTTATTGATTTTGCCATAGCCTCGCTTGTAGATGAGCTCATTTACTGACTTCAGGTTGGGGTTTCCCCATACAACGTACGGTTCCACAATCTTCAGCACGTTAACTGAAGCCTTGTTGAGCTTAGCAAAGGTGCCTGCAATACCTTGCACACCTTTGGGCTCACTCCATTGATACCTCAAATTCTGATGACAAAAGCCAATTTTGGCCCTGCGGGCATAGAAGCTTCCAGCTTTCCTCGCCGTCCTCGCCATGTGAATCTCAGTCCAGTCCGTCTGCCTGCACTCCTTGTGAGAGTGCTTTGCCTTCTCACAGATGAGCTTCCTCCTTGCCTTTCGCAGTGTCTTCAGAGCAAACTTCTTCCTCAGGTGCTTCACCTTCTACTCTGTGAAATTCCTTCGCTTTTTCTTAAGGGTTTCTGGCACAGCAGCGGCCTTCTTTTTCTTCTCTGGCACAGCCTCCCTGGTTCCAGCTGGAAAAGGGCACTCTCACAATGATCTTTAACTCTGGTTCCACGGCATCTGACATCCTCTCCTGGCATGCATATGATATATACACATACCATTTAAGCAAAACATGCATGTGGATTTAAAACGTGCTCCTCGAGGCTGGAGAGATGGCTTATTGTCTAAGGACACTTATTGTTCCTGCAGAGGACCAGCATCTAGTCCTAACCATCGTGGGAGGAACTGCCAGGACCTCCAGTTCCAGTGCTGTCTTTGGGCAACATTAGCCACGTGCACGTATACACAGACACACACAGAGAAACCTAAATAAAAAGGGGAAAAAAACTTAAAAAAAAAAAAAAAGGATAGCTTCTTTTTATAAACCCTTTTCTTTTTCTACTGGGCAATAGTTACCCTAGGATAACCCCTTTGCATTTAAACATTTTTCTATTGGTAACTGTCAAGTATGTATGCTCTTTTGATCTGTCTGGTGAACAAACAAACAAAAACAAAAACAAAACAAACCCAAACAACATTTTGTTGTTTTTAGTGATGTCTATGATAGGCTGTTGATCCAGGATCAAATAAGTATCATGCCAGAGTGAAACAATGAAGTGTTTAGAGAGCAGTGTACAGCATAATCATAAATAATTCTAGGGTGGTGTGTTAAAAGGGAGAGTCGACCAAAAGAAACAAAGCTGGACTCAACTCTCTTACAACATGTGCAGCACCGATCTGGAACATCCTGACACCCCATCCTACCTTCATAACGTCTGCGCTGGAGAAGGGCTCGGGTGGTGCCTGGCTGCATTCAAGCCCAGCTGGCCTCTGGTGCTGGCGTGGACAGCACCCACACCAAGGGTAGGAATGATCTTCTCAGACACCCAACATCTCTGAAATAGTCCTCCATCTGTCCCATGTACCCATGCAGAAGGCTAGGTTGCAGAAGGAAAATGTGAAGAAACTCACCTTAAAGCTCTCTCTGAGGAGATCTGATGGTAGGTTTGGGCTGCACCAAAGATAGAAAAAGATCCATGAAGATAAAGGTCTCCTGTGATTGGTTCAAGGAGAGGGTAGAAGGACAGACCTGTCCCTTAGACAACACACAGGTCCCTTAGACCTGCCAAGTGCTTCTGCATGTGTAGCTCAAAACTTCCCCTTTGCCAATGGGACTTTTTTCACTTCCAGAAATAGAAAGAACAAATATTGATGGCGCCTTGAGGAAGCAGCCGCTGAAGGAGCCAGATCCTTAGGGAGGAACTTAAGAGAGAACGGTCATTAGGGTCCTCAGCAAAAGCTAGAAATACACGGATACACAATGACATCACTTCATGATAGGTACGGAAAACCCAAAGCCGCAAAGGAAGCTTCTCTATTTAAAATTCAAGTGAGTAATTCACTGTGCTATGGATTAGGTGGGAGGCTGACTCACTAGAACTTAACACAGTACTTTTAAAATTTAACCTCAGGATCCAAAAGACAGACAGCCGCTTAACCACTTATTAGAAGTATTTTTAGTTCAGCAGACAGAGCTCACAAGATGTGGGTCAGCGCAGCAGACAGAGGAGAAAGGGTGGCTGCAGGCACCGTGGGTGCTGGGCACTGGATGCTTCAGAATAACTAGCTACTTTATTTATCGTATGAAAACATTCAAGCCAGTGAGCAAGAGGTCACTGAACTGTTTGGTCTTGAACCAAAGCAGCTATGGAGTCCACAGGGTCCCAGCTCCTCACAGAAGGCTAGACACCTAGAGCAAGCACAGCCCATCCTCAAGGGTCCTCTCCAGCACCTGGAGGGTTTCCTCTGACACAAGTGTCCACAATGAAAGCCAAGCTTGTCCTGTCAATTTTAGACACGTAAGCAAGGGCCAGCCAGTCTTTCCTGAGTGCTGAAGCCTATTTTCTCTCCTCAGTTCACTTCTCGATGTTGCGGCTGCTAGGAAAAATTTGGTCATCTCTGAACCGGCAGTTGTAGGAGAAATATTAAACATTGTTGCGTAATAAAAAAAAATTTAAATAGTAAAAGAAGCAGTCAATCTAAGATCAGTACCACTGTCTGCCAAATCCTTCACTGTGTGCAGGACCACAGGCTCTCTCACTGGAGATAGGAGAAAAATACATTTTAAAAAAGTTATTGGTGTTGGGGATTTAGCTCAGTGGTAGAGCGCTTGCCTAGCAAGCGCAAGGCCCTGGGTTCGGTCCCCAGCTCCGAAAAAAAGAAAAGAAAAAAGAAAAAAAAAGAAAAAAGTTATTGATGCAAGCAAAATAGACTGTAAGTGCGTTCTATGTCAGAACCCACTGAAGATACTAAAGGCACAGAAACATGAATGGACTGTGCTAGGGCTTAGTTGTGGAGAACTTGTATAATAGAGGTGAATCTCTTGTTCAATTGCAACACACACACACACACACACACACACACACACACACACGCGCGCGCGCGTGCGCGCGCGCACACGCACGCAGGGAAAGTCACTCAGCAGTTAAGAGCACTTGGTACTTCTTGCAGAGGACCTGGGTTTGGTTCCCCATAGGATGGCTCGCAACCACCTCTAAACTCCAGTTCCAGAGGATCTGACGCCCTCTTCTGGCTTCTGCAGCATTGCGCATGTGTACAGGTAAAACATATACAAAAATTTTAATCTAAAATAAATCTTTTTAAAAAACGAGAATTAGGTAAAATTCAAGATAGTGCCAATGGTCCCAGGGCAGAAAGAATTAAAAAAAATTCAAAAGAATGTAAATCAGACTGAAGAGATGGCACGCCAGGTAAGACATTCGCTGCCAGCTCTGATGGCCTGAGGTTGATCTCTGGGACCCACATAGCAGAAGAAAGGAAGCGACTTTTGCAAGTTGTTTTTTGGCCTATACACATGCACCATGGTACACATGTGCACACAAAGAGGTACATGTACTTAAAAAAAGAGGTATGACTGAAATAGCCCGAGAACTGCTAGAGAGAAGAGATTTGGAAACACAGACTGCAAGTACTCCCGAGGAGGATGAGGCCCCAGTACCAGAGAGCTGCCGGGATATCAGACTAGAAAGTGTGGAGAGCAATCAGTCCAGCACACAGGATGGTGATGGTAAGTGCCACCAGGATGCATTAGTGGGAACTCAGGGCCAACCAAGGGCAGCATGAGGAGGAGGGGTAGAGAAGAGACAGTCAATCTCCTTTAAATGAGTCTCTATTTCATTTATAGAGATTCAACGTGGGTGACGTCTCAGAAATGGAGGAGGAAGAACCTTTAAAAATATGCCTGTGCGGGGCTGGGGATTTAGCTCAGTGGTAGAGCGCTTGCCTAGGAAGTGCAAGGCCCTGGGTTCGGTCCCCAGCTCCGAAAAAAAGAACCAAAAAAAAAAAAAAAATATGCCTGTGCAAAACAAATCAAACAAAAATAACTGGCAAGAACCAAAAAACAAAACAACAAAAACTAGACCAAAAGAACAATAAACCAACCACCCAATGAAAATCAACTCATAAAAATTACCTTTTTAAAGAAGAAGAAGAACAACAACAACAACCAAAGAAAACCAACCACAGCCATTCTCAGTGCACTAAAGCAAAATGGTGGTGCCTATGACCCTCAGGGTGTGTGACTGCCTGTCCCCTTTATAACTCCAGGACAGGCTTGAAAACCAACTGCCTTAAAAGACAATATCCACGAGAAACAGCTGTCTACCAATTCCTGGAGGTAGAACAGAGGATTGAAGACCTTCAGGAAGCCACACACAAAGAAATGTCATAATTAACCTGTTTTGAAAACCCAGGAAAAGCTCCTTTCCCGGAATTTTCAATTATTTCAGTTCATTTTGTGTATAAACAGCTCTGTCTCATGGGCATTTGTCAAAAATAAATGAGCAGCAGTTATCCAATATCACAGCTATCAGTAGGGTAACGAGTTGGAGCAAACAGCACCTGCCTAAAAAGTCTTAAAGGGACAGAGCAGAGAATGAGAGTGAGAAGGGCTGATACAGCTCCAGGAGTCTAGAAGGCAGGATGTCTGGGGAGGTCACTGTATACATCTAGAAGGCCTGTGATCATCCAGGCTTTCACTTCGGCACTGTGCAAAGGGTAGACTAATGCTAACTTTCACAGTAACCCGCCTTCCAGGACCAGGCGTAGACCTCAATATAGAAAAAGACCAGAATCCCCAATGATCGAAGACATTGAAAAATCTCTGGCCATCATTGGCTGACCATTGAACTGAGCAGAAACTTCTGGGGACGCATATGGCACTTTTAATACAATCAGAATCATCACTGGACAACATTATCGCCACTGCCAAACAGAAGGGTGAATATTCAGGAAGCTCAATAGAACCCAGATAAATAGATTCATGGCTACACACACCAGGTCAAACCTCAATGACAACGGCAAAGATAGACTGTGGAAAACAGCTAAAGGAAGGTGACATAAACTATGGACACCAAAACCATGGAAAGGTATGGGATACCTTCTTCTGTATTGTTCATGGGAGGTCGGAGTCTCAGAAGTACCGGAACTGCACAGGCCAAAGGCCAATGGTCTTGGTTGTCCACCAGAAATCGATGCTAAGACCCTCGTTCTGAAGAGTCTATGTAGTTTGGTTGCAGGACACAGAGAAATCAAGCTGTAACTGAGCCAGTGTTTCCTCCCTGCTGGCTAGGATTCAAGCATGGAAAGTGCTAAGTATGATGTTGGGGGTGGGGGGGAGGAGAAGAGCCATCGATAATCTTGTCCAGCTGTGGGACCTACAAGCTACACTACCAGCCTGCCAGCAAGATGTACCTCTTCATAAAAGTAAGACTGTCGGGGTTGGGGATTTAGCTCAGTGGTAGAGCGCTTGCCTAGCAAGCGCAAGGCCCTGGGTTCGGTCCCCAGCTCCGAAAAAAAAGAAAAGGAAAAAAAAAAAAGTAAGACTGTCACATAGGATAATCAAGAGTCTGCTGATTGAACTGAAGTCTGTTCCACAGCAATCAAGGCTACACCATAAACCTGGTCCTGCTTGGGAGATTTTCTTCCTAAAACATCTAAAGCCAGACTTTGGAATTCTGGAGTGCACTTTTCCTAGTTTCCATGAAACCTTAAAAGCAGCAGTCATGCACCCAATGATCTCACTAGGTCTTGGCTTCCTTCTGCTTCACAGTCTCTTCCACACATGGCTTTGACTGGGCTCCACAGACAATGGGGAGACGGGAGTGCTTATGGCTTCTATCAGGTGTCCATGGGGTAGGGATGTCCAGCAACTGAGCATCTGGAGATGCAGAGTGTGGGAAACACCTAGAAACTCCTCAGTGGAAGGTAAGCAGGCCAGGTTTGCAGAGGCCCTTGGCTCTGTGGCCAGAAATTTCCCCAAACAGTGAGAAATGAACCTGTCTCTCCCACTGAAGACTGGCAGCTGGTTCTAGACCTTTTCTATTTGCTTTCAATTTTTCTATTTTCCTTTCATTTTCTATTTGTTCCTCTTGCAGGCAGCCGAAGCCTTTTGTTCTGAACCAGCAACAAGGATACAGTCGTGGTTTTCTCGCTTGGAATATGGGAGATTATGAAAACATCCAGCAGAGAGACTCCAAACGGGCTATTCTTCTTAAACAGAGTAAGTTACTAAGGAGCACCCCACCCTCCAGGCTGCCCAAGCTACCAAGCAAGGAAGAGAAGGTAAGCTGCCATTTTCTTGACGTATCCCTAGAAAAGCCCTGCTGAGGACTAGAGAGTGTAATTTGATTCTAATGGTGTCTTAGTTTCCTACCAACCAGACTGTGATTCAGATTAGATTTCCGCTGCAAGTGTCCACTGTGTTGGGGAGCTGGGTGTGAGTCTTATTTTATAGCGTAAGAAAACAGGAGGCTGTGTGGTCCTGCCCCTACAGATGTTTATCCATCACATGGTTTGACCTGCAGAGAATGGTCAGGCCCTAATCTCCACAAGCTGAGAAAACAAGTCTGTACAATAGAAGTAAACCTGTAACTCCCCTGCAATCCCTGCACACACTCAGAACATTAAACACACACCAGCTCACTCCTCTGACTGCCCCTTAGTGCCTACAGGATCCTAGCAAGCTGTGTCACAGCTTTTAAGAATAAATAAGATGGGGACATCAGGTACTTTCCTGAAAATGTTGGGGAGGGAATATGAGAATCAAGTAAAGGAGGTGTAATCATACATTCCACAGTCCTCTTCAGAAGTCTGTGTGAGAAAACAAAGTCTCCACCTGGACCTTCCGCATAATCCCACAGCACAGTGCACTTTGACACCATCCAGCGTTTAATAGAGTCTGACAAGAAAGTGTCTATGACAGGAAGGAAACTAGAATAGCTCATGTCCATTCGGACTCCTGTGCTGTACACAGAGTATCTCGCTTCCTTAAAGAAGTCTTCAGAACTCACTCACACAGAACTTACCATGCCTCCAAGATGGCGATCTTGCCCAGAAATTACCATGCTTTGCCACCTTGCTCAGCAACCATTACTATCTTTGAAGCATTTCGTGAGGGACCTGAATTTGTCCTCCTGGGAAGGCCCTGGGCCCAGGGACACTTGTGTTGAACATGGGAGTAGTTCAGGTGCTAGCCTCCACCTGTGGGCTGACTTTTGGGACCGCAATGATTTTGAGGTAATGATTAACACTGGTTGACATGAGCTGAGCCAGTCACATTATTGAATGCATTTTGAGTATAATCACACCTTAGTTCCAAATGCCTCCTATCACCCACTAAATCTAAATGAAGCCTTTATGTTTTACATTCAATTTTTTACTAAGAAGTTATTTTTTAACTTTTAAATGTTTTAAAACTTACAGAGGAACATTTACAAGAATAACCTTATACACTCTTCTTCCAGATCCATCAATTAAGTTTCCTTGCTTTGATGTATATTCCTCACTCTGAATATATATATATAATATATATGTATATGTATATACCAGCCCCCATGCACCATTTGAAGGCAAGTGAAGATACAAATCCCCTTTATTTCTTGACACTCCAGGGTGTAATCCCTAAAAATAAAGATGTTCTCTCATCCAGTCATGGTTACAATTTTAAGATTTTGATCTACAATTCATAATCAAACCTTACTGACTTATGGTAGGGCCATGCATCATATTTAGTTATCTGTTTCTCTCCATTTGTGTCTCGGTCTTTATCTCTGCCTTTGAAGGCTGTAGGGATGCTCTCGGCATGTTTTCTCCGGTGGACTCACTCGTCTGCTACCTCTCTGCAGGCTGCATAGGAAACCCTGTCACATGGTGGAGCACCAGGTGTGGGTTCAGCACATCCTTAGTGAGCACACACAGTCACGTCCTTTCTAAATGTATGTATGTATGTATGTATGTATGTATGTATGTATGTATGTATGTATATATGTATGTATATATAATTCAAAATAAACTTTTCATCAGGCAGGCTTTCTCTTAAAATTTCAGAGTATATTAGAAACTCATTGTCCACGTCTGTTTGGTTGGAGGCTCACAGAGTTGTAGACATTTGAGAAAATTCCTACCTCCTTTTTGTGTAACCCCTCTTCTTGGAACTAACTCCAAGCAATCATTCTTATATATTCAAAAGCCAATAATGAATACATTAGAGAAGCATCCACATGTCACTGCCCACTCAGGCCACAGTGAACGCTGGCAGTCACTACTGCTAGAGAGGCCAAGAGGCCGCCATGTCCCCCTTCTTTGTTTTGAGACAAGGTGTCATATAGCCCAGGCTGACTTCAAACTTACTACATGGTTGAAGATGAACTTGAACTCCTGACTCTCTGGATGGAATTATGGCAGGTGCTACCATGCTGGCATAGCTCCCATTCTTATGCTGAAAGAATTATAGTTGTACCAAGAGCCACCGAGAAGTAAAAACTTGTCCTTGTCACAGTATTACACAGCTTCTCATCTAGAGAGGGTCGGCATGTCTAATTATTTGTGCTACTGGCTATAGTTCTCTACTTAGGAACTTGAGAGGTTAATTATATTATTTGTAAAAAAAAAAAAAAAAACCAAAAAGCACGTTATGAAACATTCTTGTACACGTTCACCTAGAACACGCTGACAAATACTTTTGGAATTCAATTGGGCAAAAGTGTTTCTCCCACTAAATTCCTTTCTTTTTAAAAATTACAAACATCTCTCAAGTTCTGTCTTCTCTTACATTTCCATCTCGATCTTTTTCTTCTCAGTAAGTAGTAGTGACCTAAATGTTGTAAAGCTTATGACATAGAACACCATTCATTTCTACTTCATTCTTCACTTGCCAATGCTCTTGAGACCCTCTAAATTCCAACACACTAATGTAACCTCAATGGCTTGTATTCTTTTTTCAAAAACATCCTTTTGCTTCGTGCGTTCTTTCTGTCACCGCCTTTGAAGTGCAGGAATGGTTAATGTGCACAGGAACCCTGGGTGACCGAATTCAGATGCAGATTATGGGGATCAGGTAGTGTCTGCCTGCATTTCTGTACAGTTCCCAGGCAACACGGGCGGCTGTTCATGGTCTGGGGACCTTGAGTACCATGGTGCCAGAGGACTTGACCATGAATTGAATTTGGGGACAGAACAGAAGGGGAATTGGTTGGACAAGGGGACAGAGGAAGCTGGGAGGGCAAAGGCAACAGCAGCCTTCAGGGGAGTACAAGTACTTCAATATGGCTTCACGGTAGAGTGAAGAGAAGCTGGGCACGGTGGAGTGCGCCATGGTCTCAACTACTCAGGGGAGATTTGCGTGAGACCAGGAAAGCCAGACCAGGTTTGGCTGCACAGTGAGATCCCATTTCTTAAAAAATTAAGAAAGTGAATGGTGGTAGAGGTTTGGTAATCTCAGGTACACAAGAGCTTGAGGCAGGAGCCTGCCTGGATAACACTGAATTCAAAGCCAGTCTGGGAAACTTAGTGAAAACCCTATTTCAAAATTAAAAAAAAAAAAAAAAGAGGCTGGAGATATAGCTCAGTGGTGCCTACCATGCTTGATGACCAGGGTGTGTTGTACACGTATAGACTACCTGGTGATGATGTTGACCAGCCAACTAATTTCACTTCAGTGTATGATGCTAAAGCCCTCGGGGCAAGAGCAAATCATTTCAGCAAAGTTTAGAAACCAACACAGGGGAGACTTGGTTAGAACTTTTTGGTATGAAATGGAGGTGAGTTTGCAGAGCATTACGGTAACTCAACTAAAACTAGGGGAAGGTTAAAGTGAGGCAGAGAGGAGGAAAAGCCCAACATACTCTGGGTATAGGGAAATCATGTTATAGAAATGAGGGGGTAGAGGCTGCACCCTCAGAGTTCAGGGAGAGAGGTTGGAGAAGCCTGGTAGAAGAGCAGAGGAGAAGTCACAGTAAGGGGTTAATCGTGCTATTTATTATGTGAAAGACAATAGCCAGGCTTGGTGATTGTTTTAGTTAGGGATTTATTGCTGTGAACAGACTCTATGGCCAAGGCAACTCTTATAAATGACATTTAATTGGGGCTGCTTACAGGTCCATTATCATCAAGGCGGGAGCATGGCAGTGTCCAGGCAGGCATGGTGCAGGGGGAGCTGAGAGTTCCACCTCTTCATCTGGAGGCTGCTAGTGGAAGACTGACTTCCAGGCAGCTAGGGTGAGGGTCTTAAGCCCACGGCCACAGTGACACATCTACTCCAACAAGACCACACCTCCCAACAGTGCCACTCCCTGGGCCAAGCCTATACAAACTATCACAGTGATTCAGTTTGTAATCCAAGCACTTGGGAGGTGGGAGGAGGATAGTCACAAGTTCAATGCTAGCCTGGTCTGCACGCTAGTTCGAGCCCAGCAGAGACCACACAGTTGAGATCATCCGGAAGAAGGGGGAAGAGGTAGATAGAAGAGTCTATTTTTTATAAGCTGGCATTACACCACTATGTTCCTACCTGACTCCATTTTAATTATAAGTATCACTGAACTGGTCTCTGCAGTACTTGTATCAGGCAAGTGGACCTTTGTGTGCACTTGTTCTCTCCTTTCCAAACCTTATGGGTTCTCGGCTCTAACTTAGGTCATAAGGCTTGGCACAAGTTGAGCCATTGGCCTGGATTCGCTATGTAAACATTTTCATTTTGGAGAAGGAGCTTAGATATAAAGAGGTAGAGAGATGCCTATGTGTATACACAGGGCTCCATGCAGGCAAGGGCTACAACTGCACACTGACAGGTATGCACCGTACTGCTGCCCTGATCTTACAAGAGCCACAGGTGCTGCTGCTGCTGCTGCTGCTGCTGCTGTTGCTGTTGCTGTAATTTCCAAAAGTCCATCAGTTCCCAGTAAAGATCAAGTGAGTGCTTGTTAAAGTCCTTACAAAGTAAATCCACAACCTTGGGCTTGACAACGGTTACGTTCCTGGAAAATTCATCATATGCTAATGTCAGGTAGAAACTACAAGTGTTCCGCTTAGATTATTAAGTACAGATTTATTACAGTGAATGTCAGGTAGGGCAATTAAAGGTCACACAGCCTGGCTCTGGGGCATTCTCATGGGCCCCAGGACCTGTCTCCTGACATTCCTGGCCCAAAGCTCAACAGAGTGCTGGGGCCAGTGGTCTCACTCAGCAGGCTGCTAACCAAAATCTCCCTGCACTTCCAGAGTACTGACATACAGTGACCTTGGTTCACCAAAAGTCACCGAGAGATTCTGTATTTGATTAAATGCAGCAAACAAATCATGCAGCGCCAGGAAAATAAGCAAGATAAATTCAAAAAGTTTATTGCACCAAATGTCACAGAAAGATGGATCAAAACAATACATGAATGTTGTTTTAGGAAAAAGTCTCTGCACACTGACAGTCATATCCACTCTGCTGACTTAGAAACCAGTCCTATCAATTTCTCTTAATGAAAGATCAATAGTAACACAGCTCAGAGTTGTCTCCTTTTTAAAACACTGAAATTTAAACATAATGGAAATAGAAGTTCCAGATGTCCACCAAATTTTAACATTTAAAAAATTAACATTCAAAGGGGGCTGCTTGATTTAGACAAGAATTGTATTCTTCTCCGCCAAGCACAATAAAAACAAAGGGTTCACATTAACTAAAAGAAGCTACGGACCTTTTCAGTTTAATGACGCAAGTCTGTGTGAACATAACACCTAAGAGTGCATCAGTGGGAAACTCCGGACTGAAAGAACGAGAGCTGTTTTATATTCTGTATTTACATCCTACTAATGAGGAACCTGAAAAGCTACAGCCTGGTTTATAAAATCCAAAGACCTGATTTTTAAGAGCCCAGACACTGTTTAGTATTATTTAGCAAGTGGGGAATTTCCTCCCTCCAAAAAAGTTAATTCTGAAAAATCATGGTTAAGTTAAAAAGTTGCGATGTGTAAACGCAGCTCCATGAGGTGTGAGAACATGAGTTACTTTCTGTATAAAACAGCACACGTCTGGAAAATGGGCTGAAGCTGTACAAAAGCTATTTAACACTGATAAAATAAGATACTTTGGGATTATGCACAAGTGTGGACGCTACATTTTAAATTCCCATTGTCCTTTTTGAGAACATACACAATTGCCTATACATTCATATCACTTATCAACTTAATATAAAACTGCAGCATGCTAGAAAGAGGTCGTCACGGGACACTGACACACTTCTGCTCTGCTGTGCCTGCTTAGTCACACAAGCAGTGCTGCCCCGTGACACCTAACAGGTAAGACTGAGAGCCGAAGAAACCCCAAGGATAGGTGGAATCCTGTCAACTGAGGTAGATTTCTTTATTTAAACATTTTTTTTAAAAAAAAATTTTTTCCCTTGAGTTATGCCTAGAAGGTGAGATACCTTTTTGGACTCTTCGGCTATGACAGAACGACGCCATCCATGGTACGGGATGTGGTGTGTCTCAACAGGAGTCCATGAGATGATTTGTTTATTGTTTTCTCACCTCTGAGAAGAGGCTGAACTTAAGACAAAGGAAATGTGAACGCCTCATACCTTGGGAGCCAGGAGAAGAGCAGCACATCTTTCTCTGTACTAGTAAGTGATGATGGGGTGCTGAGATAACCTATGTGAGCCCAGGGTTTCCCACTTCTGAAATTTGGAACATTAGATTAAGAGGCAGGTTTAATTTTTTTCGGGCTTTGAAGTGCTGGGCTAAGTTTTTCTTCATGAAGCTGAGAATTAACCTGATGACAGCTCAAGTCCCAGCTCTGGCTGTCAATACAAGAAACGAACTGATTCTGTATTGGGTTATTTTCTCCAAAACCTCAGAAGCTGGTGAATGAGGCAGAGTCCACATGTAAAATGGGAAGCCAGGAGAAAGGGGGAAGTTCTAAGCTGGTAAGGGTGGCTATGAAATCTGCCATGATAGCTCACCCACACCCAGGAAAAACAAGTGCCTGGAAAGCTGAGCCACATGTGGGGTTCCCTGGCAAGTGATGACATCATAGAGCCAGGAAACTGAAAACAGCAAACAGGTCATAGAAAATGGAAAGATATTTAAAAGAATGGGGCGCTTCAACTTTGTGAAATACGAAAAATGCAGATTAAAGATCTTAAGTGCCTTGAAGCACCATCTATTTTCACATATCACAAAATGTGAGAGATGCTTAGGGCGAGAGGGGAAGGGAAAGGAAGAAGAGGAGGGGGAGGGAGAGGAGGGAGAGAAGGAAAAAAAGGAAAAGGAGGGGGCCGTGAGAGTCCATGCTCTGGCCCACTTCTAAGAGATAATGTTAGCATTTGTCCCCAGTAGCATGAGGAGCACATGGCCTCAACTTGTATTTGTAATGAAGAGAGACAAGCACGTCACATGGATCTGGATTTGATCAGATATAAACTACAGAGCTCCTAGAAGCTATCCCACATTCTCAGGCATCAGAGACTCGTGGGAAGGTCTGAGGAGCTGACAGTGTTTGACTTTACTTGACTGGCTCCTGTCTTTTAAACACCAGAATTTTTGTTTTTAAAGTATTTAACATAGACTGTTTTATGGTCAGTAAACTAAGGTTCTTTAGACTTAATGACCAATTGGACTTTTACAGTTCTTCACTTTGGTAAGTTTTATAAATGCTCAAGTAAATTTCTGGGAAGATTTTTTTTTTTAAAGAACATGAAAGGGATTAAAAAGTGCAGAACTGATCGTGTAAGAACTGAGATCGCACATGGATTGCTTCTGAATGTTTGAGCTGCCTGCTGTCCTTGTCGGAGCTGCAGGGTTCCCTCCCCAGCGGGCAGCTGCACCTTACAGAATCAACAGGCATCAGCGCTGACTGTTAGCAGGAAAGAGGCTTGGGCTGGACGAGCTCAGCCACAGAAGAGCCTGAGCCTGAGCTCATGGAAACAGCTTTGGTAAATGGTCTCTCTGGAGAAGCCTAAAGACACGGAATCCAGAGAGGAGCGCCCAGTGTCGGACTACGCAGTACTCCAAAACACCCTCCGAACAGCATGCTGCCTGACTGCTGGGCTTACTGCACCAGCAATCCCCCTCAGACCTCCTGTGGCTGTACTGGAATGACAGGAAGCTCTGAGAAGGGATGAGCACGGGTCTCCTGAGCACTCTCTCCTCAACAGGCGATCCTCTTCCACATCCTGTGTCCAACAGTAGCTGCTTGAACAGGAAACACTTCCTGCTGGAATGTTCTAGATATCGGTTACCCTCTACTCCAGAGTCAGCCCTCAGTATTCTACTCAACAGCATGGGGGTGTCTGCCTAGTTTGACTGTGGTGCTTCCCTCCCACAGAAAGGCTACTTTCTTTTGGTTCCTGGGAGACAATGGCTCAGAGTGTTCCAGAACAATCACAATGTGCCACTGCATGGAGTAAACACAAGCCTCCCAATGTACCAGCCACTAGGCAGCAGCCACACGAATGAATAACGAGGGGCAGGCGGACGGGCGGGCCGGCAGGCGAGCGGGCGACTGGTCCGTGTTCTCAGGCCTCTGCCATCATCGAGAGAGCTTCCTCCTTCTGGTCCTGCAGTCGGCTATAAGAGGATCTGAGCCACATACGGAGAGTGAGTGCTGGCGATGGCAGTCAGCAGAGGCAGGTCACTGGATTCAATCCTGAGTGTTAATAGATGCAAGGAGAGTGTGTGAAAACTGCATCATTTCATAAGGAAGTATTACCTCTAGGCACCAGCTTCTAGTCTAGCTCATCTTTTAAAACTAATGAAAACGTAAAACAGGGCTATCAAGATGGCTTGGCTGGTAAAGGCACCTGCTGTGAAGGCTGATGGCCTGAGTTTCATCTCTGGGACTCACATGATGAAGGAGAGAGAGAACTGACTTCTGCAAGTTGTCCTGACTCCTACACATGCACCCTGGAAAATGCATGCTCCTACATAGATCTACATACATAAAACAAATAAAATGTAAGGAAAACATGTGAGTAAAAGAGATGAGAAAAAGAAAAGACCTCCCAGTAGACACCGTTTCAAAGGAGGTTCACCCTAGAGGACAGTGGGTACAAGGTTGCTCCTCTCCCAGCAGGGGACATCCAAGTCATGCCCGAGGGTGACTTTTCTATCTCCTTGCATTACCACGTTACATTGTGCTTTGTGGTCTCCTCATCATCTCCTTCCTCTTGAAGGCATACTGCCTTTACGCTAAGCTTAAACCAGTCTTAGGAAATGACAAGGCAGGTTCTTCAAGCAACAGGCCTGCAACTTACTGAGCTGAGTGTTCTGAGGAAAAGGAAGAGGTTCCATCACTTCAGATGGACACGGTATGGGCTGACCTTTACAGCGCACTGGGTATAATATGCTGGTAAACTGTCGTGGGAAGGGGAGAACTGGAGGGTTTCAGTTTGAGGAATATATCCTAATTGTTTCTCTGAAAATTCGCTGTTTTTCTAAGACTGAATGGCCATTTGTTGGAGTCTGACAGTAGGATAAAGTCCTGTAACCACAAGAATAGAGCCAGCAGTGGGGCATCTGAGGCAGGATTACAGTATGAGGCTAAGAAGGAAAACCAGCAGAAGAACCTAACAAGTTAACTGCAAAAGCTCGATGCCTCCAAAAGGGAAAATACTTTAGAATGGATTACCCAAAAAGAACAGGTGTGTGCCGGTTTGAATGACAGCCACAGGTTCATCTATTTGAATGCTTAGTGTCCAGGGAGTGGCACTGTTTGAAAGGATTAGCAGGATTAGGAGTGGACTTGTTGGAAGAAGTGTGTCCCTGGAGGTGGGCTTTGAAAGCCACACCAGGTCCAGTGTCTCTCCGGTGCTGGATCAGGATATAAAACTCTCACCTCCTTCTGCAGCACTATGTCTAACTGTGTGCCACCATGCTCCCTGCTGTGATGACAACAGGCTAAACCTCTGAAACGGTAAGCAGCCCCAACTAAATACTTTCCTTTACAAGAGTTGCCTTGGTCATGGTGTCTCTTCACAGTGATAGAACAGTGACTAAGACAATAGGAAAAACTAACTAAATCTAGCTGTAAAAGATAGAAAAATCTGATAAGAATTTGAGGTCTAACTGTTAACTAATACTATAAGAGATGGAGAGATGACCCAGCAGTTAAGAGCACATGTCCTAGCATCTACGTCTGCCATCTTGTAACAGCCTGTAAATCCAGCTTGAGGGGATCAGATATCCCTCTTCTGCTCTCCATGTGGATGTGCATATATGTGGCACGCAAATGCATTCACATACACATGTAGTAGCAATAGCAGCAGCAGAAGTAAGAACAAAAAAACACTGAGAGGCAGGTATGGTGGCACGTGCTTATACTAATAGTGGAGGAGCTGAAGCTAAAGGATTCTGAATTTAAAGCCAGCCTAGGCTAAACAGTGATGCCTCATCTCAAAAGCAAGCAAGCAAGAAAGCAAACGAAAAAGCTTGCTTGAAAAGGAAAACAAAGTTAACTAAATAAAACAAAAATTTATCAGGCTTAGTAAAAAAATTAAAGGCTGACATTATAGGCATAGTAGTATCTTATTCCAAATTAGCAGAATCATCGTCAGGAATATGAGGGAAATCCCTCATAGGTATAGTCCCTTTTGTTATTTCTATTGAAATGAAAGTGGAGTCAGAAGGTTTTGTAGATAAAGTGTGACAAGTGTCCTCAGAAGATAGTGTACATTCTTAGTATTGAGCAGGTCTTCCCTTGGGTGAGTAAGCTCAGGAGGTCCACTCGAAGAGCCTCCCACCTCCTCCACCATGTAAGACAAGCTACTACTCCTCATAGCTTGTGTCTTTTACACTGTTACAGTGTCACTATGAATGAAGAGATAGAATTAGATCAAATGTCACTCCAGCCTACAAGCTGCAACTCACTGGGGAATGGGCACACCTCTGACTGTCCCTGGGCACAGTGAGAAATACTGATCCTGTAGATAGAGAATGACACAGGCCAATAGGTCGTGTGTGTGTGCATGTGTGCATGTGCGTGCTGCATCGGACTGCAGCCAGTACACGTTGGAGAAAGGCCAGCCTTTCCCAGAACTCACCCCAGCACCACGCTCAGCTCTTTCACGTGCACACGTGTGTGTCCCCGGAGATACTCTGAAAGCATTTTACTTTTGAGGTACATCTCCTGTAGTCTGTCTTCCAGATGCATGATGCACTGCAAAGCCAACAGCATTCACAATGAGGACTACAACTGCAGCATCCGCCAGGGTCAGAGCGGGGCTTCTCTTTAGTTAGTTCTACAAACACAGCTGTAATTGCCCCCCTTTCGATTTAACCCCCAAAACTACCAGCTTGAGTTTTTCATAAAATAGCTATTAACATTGTTATATGGTATCATTCTAGTATCTTTAAAAGAAAACATTTCACAGAAGTTAAATCATTCCATAAGCATGAACATTCCTGTTTTTTGGCTTTTAAGTTGTCAACTCTCTTTCCGTGGAACCAGTCTTATGGTCAATACCGTCGTCAATGTTAAGTCTCTTGAGCACCACATTCCTCCTTAAGTGTATCAAAACCCTACTGAGCAGTGAGTTGCAAAAGTGGATTTTTGCACTCGTCCTTTATGCCTCTGTTCACAAAATTTCTTGTCATTAAGAAACTTAGCAATAATCTCATATTTAAGAGTTCCTTACTGTGCCATGTTTATGGCCAATGCTCTAGAGAACGTTAACTTACCATTATTTACTTAGCCATGGGGAAATCTACATTTGGGGTATAATTTTGTGGAAAATGTTTTAGTTCTTGTTTTCTTCCTACACCTCAGACTGTTCTGGCATAATACATTCCCAAAAGCAGAATGATTGGAACAATGTCCCTCACTTTTATTTTGGTATCGAGAGTATCCTTTAACTAAGTCTTTAGTAGCAATAGGAGAGACATGATTTGGGGGATGTCTTCACCCTTGGGATGGTGTCCAGCCTCAGTGGTTAGAGAACTGCAGTCATCTACATCTCTCACCGGCAGCAAATGCTTCTGCACTTGGCAGGCAGCTGTCTAAGTGTCTCTGGGAGATACTCGAAGGCTTTGGCAGGGTAATTCCATCATGCATAATTTCCTTCTGGACCATCAGTCCTCTCATTTTCAAGGTAAAAGGATTAACAGATGCATTTGAAAATGTTGATCCTGACCATCTGGGCTGATCAACATCAGGGCAGACAAAGTGTCTGTGAGACAAGGGCACTTTCAGTGTTTCACTGGTTAGCATCTTAGGTACTGTGCTAGGGACAAGCCCAACAGCATGTAAGCACTACTCAAGTTGAAGGGATACCACCGATCTCAGAAATGGTCCCTTAAATGAGCATAGGGAAGTAGCAGAGGAATTTTTCTACCAACTTTTGGTTCGCTATGGAATAAAGTTGTAAGTGTTTAATAAGAGTTACAAGATACACAACAAGAACATTCAAATTATAGTGACTTCTTAAGTCTTAAAGTGGTTTATGTATAGCGTTCTTAGTCTACAGAAAAAGTATATGATGCAATGTGGGTCTAGGACTGTATACTAAATGAAAAAAAAACCACATTTACAAAAAAATAGTTTAAAGCTTCATAATCAAATAGAGTTATGTTGAGTAGTTTTCCCTTCTTTGTAAGATTTTATTCCTGAGATGCAATGTAATTTTCAACTTCTATTCTTTTTTTTTTTTTTCCGGAGCTGGGGACCGAACCCAGGGCCTTGCGCTTGCTAGGCAAGCGCTCTACCACTGAGCTAAATCCCCAACCCAATTTTCAACTTCTAAAACTTAGCTATTTTTTTCCTTTCATATGTAAGCAGTGCTTAGATGGAACTCTTCTGGATTTTGGTTTTCCCAGGTTAAGTAAGTCATCCATGTATTACCAAGTGGCCATGTATGTTTCTACCAAATGAAGCAAAAGGAATGTTCTGTAAATTATTGCTTTGATAGCTAAGATGTCAGACAATGAGAACCATGTCTTAGACAATCCAATGACAGCATCTGTAAAGACAGTAACACCACCACAGGGTCTAATATCTCCTCCTTCCCTTACAGAAAAGGAAATTCAAGTCTCAAAATCAGGACAGATCAAAACACTTCTAGGATAAAGTGAGATCATAATAACGCTGAGTGGTGCTCCTGACGCCCCTTGGACCCACAGTCTGCAGAGCACGCTTCAGCTAAGAGCCAAATAAAGATTGTTATGAAAGGCGTTGCCAGTTCTTACACCTTCGATACTGCTGAACTGTCACCAAGACATGCCAATCAGACTGACTTACTGGTGGCTTGTAAAATCTGCCATGATTCCAAGTGCTTCGTATGAATTAACTACTTTTCCTAAGCTCATGAAGCACACTCGTACGTTTATTCACTCTTTCAGATGTACAGATAAGCTGAGGCTCTGGGAGGTTATGCAGCACAGAAGTAGAACTTGGAGTTGGCTGTCATGACCACCCTTTGACTGTGAATATATATGCAAGTGAGTTTTAAAGCTACCTGTGCTGGTGTGGTACTTTGACACTTTTGGAAAAAAAAAAAAAAAGCAGCGCTTCCTCTCTGGCCCTCAGAGCATCCTTACAGCATATCTGTAACATCTTCATGATGCAAACAAGAAACCTAAGCTTCAAAGACACTCAGAATCATCCGCCACACAAGTGAAATCCAGGGATGCTGCAAGGTTTTCCTGACCTGCTACAGTATGACAGTGTCCATACCCATCTTTAGAAAGCCCACACCAAAGTCCTGACTGTGTGCAAAATGGTGCAACTGAGGACCCCACCGTAAGAATTTAGGTGACCAGTGAAGTGGCAGTCAGTGTATTAACGGATACTCAGCTTCCTGTTTTGCTGTTAAATAATTCTGTGCTATTTCCTGAGGCCAGGAGGAAGGTGGAAGCTTTGAGCTCAGGCTGTGCTGCAGAAAGCAATCCTGCACTGATGGAAGGAAAGCAGAAAGGCAGGCACTTGCAAGTGCATCCCTATGGCCACTGTCCCTAAGCTGCCAGTTATGTGCCTTTCATTCCTCCCCTTCACAAACCTCTCTCTCTCATTCCCTAAACAGACTTTCAACCTCTCTGCACACATACCACATATCAAAAGAAATTTGTTAAATCTATCCCACAGACTAGGGAGGAACTGCAAATAATTTTCTAGGACTTTCTAGGCTGTTCTTCATTTCTATTTAAAATGTTACAAAAGTGATTATCAAATCCCACTTGGAAAGGAACAGCTGACACCATGTTCTAAGTTCTTACACAGAACTTCCAAATTTGAAGTGCTTCCATTCACCTGCAATGGACTGGGAGGGTGCTCACAGAACAGAAGAAACTACACTCCCTTCAGAAACTGGCTGGTCTCGGACCCGTCTAGACGCTCTCCAAGGAGGACTCTGATTGCTTTTTAGGCTCTGTTCCCTTTATCTACTTTACTATCTGCTTTGTACAGAAGGCACTGTCCTCTGCTCCGTCCGGTCCTGTGCCCGGTCTGCAGGTCTGATGCTGCATGCTCCATTTTTCTTTAACGCTAACCTTCAATATATTAAAAATGATGTGTCCGAACTTGTGATTTTTATAATCAGAATACTGAATAAAAGCCATTTTCCAGTTATATGATTACTGATGGCAGAAGACCAAATACTTACAAAATCAGCGGGGAGGTGAAGCTTATGGAGCTGTAAGATGGACTGGAGTAAACTGGACACCTGATTAGAGACCAGGACATCCTGGCCCAGCTTCATGGCGTCCGTCACTTTCCTCTGACTTGTGGCCACCTGGACAGTCCACTTGTCAGTGTCTGCAATGATGCAGACGGCTTCGGCTATGGGCTCATCGAGCACTGGGTGCTGAAAGAGAGAGACGGTGGATTGGCATTCTCAGCTCGGAATGGATAGAGTGCTGTCTGAGATTACAGGATGAAGGTGCGAACTGCAGAAGCCTGGAACTTGACAGGTACTCAGAGAGGTGTGCTGCTGAAGCAGCGCTTAAATCCAAGTTCAGTGCCTGAGAAGGACACGCTCAAGTTGTCCTGACCTACAAATGTGCTGTGGTATACATGTACACACACACACACACACACACACACACACACACACACACACACACACAACCTTTAAAAACAAACAAAAAAATATCAGAAGGTGGACAGATAACCTGAGGAATACACCCAAGGGTGACCTCTGGCCTCCATATACACAGACATGTATGTGTACACATGTGTACACACAATACTACCACCACCAGCACCAATTCCTTAAAGTTACAGCTTTAATTGTTAAACAAAGTTTCTTTAGTAACTGTGGTTATGCATACCAATAATTTCTAATAATCAATTATAATGAGGCTGAGAACTTATTGATCCAGATGAATCTAAAAGGTTAAAGTCTGGCTGCTGAGTATTTTTTCTTAAAAATACTTCATAATAAACTGTATCATAAGGTATAAACGTCTGTAATGATGAATCTCAGCTGTCAAGTGAGACTTAGAGCATGCTTATAAAGGACTGTCTTGACTGGGATATTTTAGGTGGGAAGATTGGCTCATGATGGGTGGCACCATTCCCTAGGCTGGGACCTGGGCTCTATATAGGAGGAAGTGAAGAGTACACACGTTCATTACTCTCTCCTGCTTGTCCACAGATGCAGTGTGACCAGCTGTACCCAGGCTCCTGCTGCAGTGACAGACTATGACCTCAAACAGTGAGCCAAAGTGAACCCTTCTGTTCTACGCTGGTTTTGTCAGGGTATTTTATCACAGTAACAGAAAATAAACACAAAGTAAGATAACCTTGAAATAACAGAGAAAATGGCCTCCTAAACATCTCATCTCTCAATTGGGCTTCTGCTCTACCTGTAGTTGCTCTGAACTCATTGCCTTCCTGTAGCAACCCACAAGAGATCCAGAGATCCGAGATGGAAACTGTAGTTCTGTAGGTGTTAAATAGCTGAGCTAGTGATTCATATATGTGACAAGTTAGTAGCAGGAGCTGGTGGTAAAATAGTAAAAGCTCCCTTGGGATGGTCTGCATCCAAGCCCAAAGCCTCAAGTCTTGCACGTGCTCCACGGGTGGTATGGACAGCAGCATGTTATAGGAGCACTGAGACCTGATATCTATCCACATGCTACGGGAGGCTTTTTTACCAGTCAGCAGCTTGCTTTTCTCATCTGGAATACTACTCCTAGTTTCTGGGAGATAATTTTGACATTGTTAATATTCTATCCTTAAATCTTCAGAAAGGCTGTTTTTCTGATTAATTTTCTTAATGCCTGACTTTTAAAACTGATCTCGAAATTTGGGAGTACAGATATGAATAATATGTAGGTGTGATGTTTTATAACAGAATGATTACATTTAATTTTATCAAATTGATTGTTTTGCTATGAAGAAACTTTATTAAAAATAGTAGTCATAATGTTAGAGTATAAAATCTTCCTAGCCTTATGCAAGTGTCCCATGGGTCATATGGCTGATAAGTATCCATCATTTTATGTTGGAAGGGTACTGGTGTGCTATTTGGAAGTTTGCCTTTTATACTCCTTTGAACGTCATTTTGTCTTATTTATTGATGTAATTTACACGTTACAATTCACTCACTATATATGTAAACTGGATGAGCTTAACAAATATATATACATATATATACATATACACACACACACTTGTGCACCCACTATCAAAATCATGTATTAAAATTTTGCAGGACCACAGAAATTCAAGTTCCTTTGTAGTCAGACCTCTCTAGTGAGTCATCTCAGCAACAACTAATACTACGCCTCCTAGAACTGAAGTGGACATTTCTGGTTTCTTTAACAACTCAGTCGTCTCACATGATGCTTTCCTGGAAGCTGTCTTGTAAAAGGGCTGAACACAGACATTTGAGAGGGTGCACGATGTTTAGAAAGAAGATAAATGGAACCCCACAAACAGCGGGAGGACGCTCTTGTGTTGCTATGCCATGCAACGCTTCCCTAGCTGATCTTTGCTGGTGTTCACTTCATAGAGAGAAATGTGCCATAGAACTTCTCATGGTATTCCTGCTGATTCTGGCCATTCCATGACTTGTACCTAAATGGTGGAGCCGCGCTGTTTCTGCTAGATCAAGCCACCTCAACTGATTCACCTGGTGCTTGCTATTGCTTGGTATCCCGACAACAATGAGTGGAACCACCCCAAGGAACTACTTCTAAACAGGTCCACAACACCCTTTTCCTATCAACCTTTTTTTCCCTACCTATGGTCAGTGGGTTAGGAGGGAGGTTGAAACGTTTAAGAACCCTAAATAAAGTAGGTTTTGAAAAATCTAAGCCTACATAGAACTATTGTTCTGACTTTTGTAGAATTTCATATAAATACGATCACATGGTCCATAATCTTTTGTGTCTGGCTTCTTTTAAGATATAGCTGTAATTATTGCATTTTAGTGCCTTATTCGTATTTTTGAGTACCCTCTTGTAAGAGTATAGCACGACTCATTTATCCAGAGATGGCACGGCTATATTGCTGTTGTGGAAGACCTGGGTTCAGGTCCCAGAACCTTCATAGCAGTTCATAATTGTCTGTAACTCCAGTTCTAGGAAATCTGCCATTTTCTGTATAGACCAGCCATGCATGTGGTACATATGCCTAAATGTAGACAAACACACTCATATATATAAAATAAAAAATAAGTTGAGAAAGAGGAGAGAGGGGAAAGAGGAGAGGGACGGGGGAAGGGAGAGAGAAAAGGGAGGAAGGGGAGCAAGAAGGGAAGGGAGAGGGAGAGAGAAAGGGAGAAGGAGATGAAGAGAGATTGTTTCACATGTTTGGCCACTACAAACAGAACAGGAGGACTGGAGAAATGGCTCTGAGGTTAAGAACACTGGCTGCTCTTTCAGAGGTCCCGAGTTCAGTCCCCAGCAACCCTGTGGTGGCTCATGATCTCATAATGAGATCTGGTGCCCTCTTCTGGTCTGCATGTGTACATGGATGCAGAACACTGTTTACATAATAAATAAATCTTAAAAAAAGAAACGCTGGTTCATGTGCAGGCCTAACTTTGCAAAGTGGCTCCATTGCCATCCGCTGCATCTCCCAGCTTCTGTTACTTTGTATGGATCCTTGTCTCAGACTGTATGTTTTCAATTGTAGCCATCAGACAGGCTGTGTAGTCATTTTAATTTGCATTCTCCTAATAAATAATGAAACATCTTTTCTCCTTTGTTCCTATGGCTCAAAAAACAAACTGATCAGAAAGTGACTTCTTCACCAGTAGGCATTCTGACAGAGCCCACTGTGTCCTCCGTGCACACGAGGGCCTCGCACTAGCACAGCCACTATAGCTCCATGCTCTGCTCCCTGCCCCAGGGGAGCAGACTGCACAGCCAATGCTTGCGAGCACTTTTCTAACTCATTTCCTACAGAAAACCAGTACTGGCTTGCCTTCTGTCCTTATCTGATACCATCCAGCACCCTGTGCTGGCCATTGGTTGTTTAAGCTGCTTATCTGAACTTCCTGACTTCTTTCTTGATAAGTCCTGCTGTCTCCCCTCTATCAAGATGCCCCCCCCATCATAGTGAGTCAGCAACCATGCAAGGTCTAATTGTCCATTTATTTAAGCAAAAGTACCAATGAAGAATTTGATAAGGTATTTTGAACAAATGAGGCCATTTTTGCCAAGACAATTCTCATGGTATACTCTTGTTTAGGAAGGTTCCAAGGTTTTCCCACACACTCTGTTCTCCCTCACACTTGTAACACATTAAATGCATTCTCTACAACAGACAGCTAAAGACCCCTAGAGACAGGGGTGCAGCTGAGTGCTGGGTTCTATGCCTGAGGAGTATGCAGCTCCTTTGGCACCAAGGTCTTAGAACTTCCCTCGAGGCTTTGTTAGTCAGAGTCCGATTTCACAGCACGATGATGAGGTCTCATCCACAGGCTTGGCCTTTCAATTCGAATCTGTCCTTCATCCATTTACCCCTGGCCACGTGCCAGCATACCATAAGTTAAAAGCATGCTCATCGCATTCTTAGAGAACCAACTTTAAAAGTATTTCTGTGAGACAGGGTACTAACTGTATGCCTAACTGTATGCATCCCAGGCTGGCCCCAAACTCACAGTGACCCTATTGCCTCAGACTCCTGAATGCTCACATTATAGGCATTTGTCACCAAGCTCAGCTTCAAAATCTAGTCTTTAAAACACTGATTTGTAGGTGATTTGGGTCCTAGGACCTAACTTCCTATATGATATCCCTGCAGCAGAAAAAGGGAGGGAAGGGGCGCGTGTCAATCCAGTTGCCCAACAATCTGTGTGATACAAGCTGTATGGTACCACCACCAATGAGAAGAGTAGTTTTAAGCACTGAAGAAGAGCATTCTTTATGTGTGAATCACAGCAGAGGGTTATGGTCAAGAAGGGCAGAGGGGTTGGTATATAAAATTAAAGCAACTCATTAAGAAAAAGAAACATAAGGGGAAGATCACTCATGAAAAGTACACTGAGTCTCCTTTAGGTCACGGGAGCATGGGAGCAAGGACAAAGAACACAGACAGAGACATGGGATCTGTGGGTCAGCAGTTCCCTTAAGCTTCCTCCCTAGCACAGAAGCAGGAACTTGAGAATTGCTACCTACTGAATTATAACAAGTTGCACACGGTCCATGAAGTCCAGGAATAATCATTTGAACCTTCTCAGTTAACTTACTGGGTAAGTATGGCTAATGCCTACCTCCTATAGTTTCTGTGAGGACCAAATGTAAATTATATACCAACAGATGCAGGGATATAGTTAATGCACATAGTGGGAGCTTAAAGGGGGAGATTCGAACCTGAACTTAGAACCCTAATCTACTGATGCCTCATGGCAGCACCAACACAGATCCTCACTGTAGTTTAGACACCAAGGCATAGTGGAAATTCCCCTAATTGATTGAATAATAAAGACGACGAGAAACTAAACACCGAGCAAGGAGGAGCCAGGACTTCCGGGTCTGGGGAGGAAAAGAGAATGTAGGAGAAAGGAACTTGTCTTTCGGACTGTGGGAGCCGGGTGGACACAATGTAGGAAGTCGGAGGTTGTTAGTTCAAGTGGCAGATCCACTGGAAGATTTCTAACGTAGAATAATTGGGGAAATTAGGATGCTAGGTTCTGTGCCCAGTGATTGTGCTATCTGTGAGTGTCAAACTAAACAAACAAACTAACTAACTAACTAGCAAGCTGCACACATACAGATGGTGGAGTCCCAGCATCCTGCTCTCCCTTCACAGCATGGGTTTGTTGTTAGGTACACAGACTCACAAGAGAAGAACGTTCAGCACTTTCAGAAGAGTGCCTTCAAACACTACAAGAATTATACACTCTTAGAATAAAGACTTCACACTCAGTTTCCCTAGTGTTCCTGTAGAGTTAGCCATGTACATCCACCTCAAAGAATCACTTAGAACCTGCTTACTTATTTGCTGGAAAACAAGAATCTTCTAAAGGAAAAGGAAATGATTCTCAAGAATCAGGAAAGGTGAACCAGGAGGGGGATGGGGACTGGACTTATAGTTTATTAAATTAAAATTTTAAAAAAGAGCCAGGAAAAAGCAGCTGGGAAATGATAAAAACATCAAGAGATCCCACTGGTTGTACAGTGAGGGAGCTCAACTTCTACAGGGTCAGAGAGATGACACGAGTTCTATTGATTCTATTGACTGTTGATAGCCCTTTCGATAGAAGCAGGCCCACTGGAGAGGAGTCAGCTTCAATGCATTATGACTGGCCTATAAGTCAACTGCTGAGCTTATAGGCTTGGAAGAAGTTTAAAACCCATGTTCTGGGTTGCTCCAGCAATACAAACCACACACATCCTATGCCCTAGAGCTTCATTAACTAGTGTTTTTGAGATATGCCCTCAGTATGCGGGCCTTAGTGGCCTCAGGATTCACTATGGGACCAGTGAGGGCTTTCAACTTTGATCTGCTTGCTTCAGCCCCTTTAGCACTAGCATTACAGTAAATTCCTCCACTTCATTTTTGTCATGGTGTTTTACCACAGCAATAGAAACGCTAACAAAGACAGCACCATACCCTGCCTGGTCCTTACCTAACAAGCCTCTTCTGGGAAGGTTCTATAATTAAAGCACGTGTAGCACCACACTGTACAAAGGAAAACTGAATTATATTAATTTTTTTTATTTGCTACACAGTCAAAGACTAGTCTGGGACTCATACACTAGTCTCAAACTTGCGTGCCTCAATGCCCAGAATTATGTTTCTTTTTAACATCAACCTTTTCTTATTAGCTATACCTTAATGGCAGAGTTTACTAAACAGATCTGGGGTATGCTGAGACAATTTCATGTAGTTCAAACTGGACTTGGACTTGCTATGTAGGTAAAGATGACCCTAAAATCCCAGTCTTCCTGCTTTGACCTTTCAAGTACTGGCTCATGTGGAATTTTTTAAGGTCACATCTTATCACATACATACATACATACATACATACATACATACATACATACATACATACATAAAACCATACAAACTCAGGTGTGTAATAACACAAACTGGTGGACAGAAATTTCCTTAGAATTAGAACATTCCTTCCTAGAAGGAGGAATGACGCTTATTAAGATTCAGGAAATGACACTTACAAGGTTCAGAAAGGCAATGCAATACGCCCCAAGGAGCTCTTACTGCTTAAGGATTCTTGAGATCCCTCCCTGAAGCTGTACAAGCAACTGCTGAGGATAGAAGACCGTCCAGCCGAGCTTGCGTCCTGCACAATTACATGGTTATCAGTTCTGTAGGACACCGTCGAGTTATTTGGTATATTGGGGATGGTGGACAAGCGTAGCTTTTGGGAACTGCCAAGACCTAGGTGTATAACCTAAAAGTCCAACAATAACGTCCTCATACACGCTGGCAGGGAGAATGCCATCTCCATGTCACTGGTGCACCGAGTCACTGGAATCCTCCTACTTGAGGCTCTGAGTAAGAGATAAGCCTGTCGTATATAAAAGGCACTCCAGTGATTTCCAACAGATAAAGTAAGTCTGCCACTGCATGACTCTCCTCTCCAGCCTACTTCCTTCAACCATGGAGAGCCAAGCCAGTCAGGAAACCCAAGAGGCCACCACCAGACTGCTAGTGCATATGAAGACTCAGAAGAAACAATTACACTTCACATCCCATCTGTACATTTGTTTAGCAGAATTTCTCTCTTGGAAACAGGCTTAGTGTTAGTCACTTAAGAATGAAGAGTTGTCACATGATAAGAGACAAGAGCCTGTACGATGGTGCCTGGCTGTATTCCCAACACTTAGTAGATCAGACAAGAACAGCTCACATTCATGGTCAGCCTGGGCTACAAAGCAAGATCCTATCTCAAATTAAGAGGAAGGGGGCAGCAAGTGCAGCAGTCACTCTGAGCTATGGGGAGGTGGAGGCCTCTGAGAACCACAAGACACCACGACCAATATGGGCACAGGGCAGGAACGGGGCACTCCGAACAGCACAATGAGCAGGAGGGGTGAAAAGCCTGGCCTCTGTGTGCTGTGATTGTGGCTGCAGTCACTGTGCTTCCTGGGATGACGCCCACATTCAGCCTGTGACCACCAGCTCAACAGCCAGGCTGAGATCAGATTCAGTTTGAAGGTGCAACAAGGTGTACAAGGTCACAGAGTCCCAGAACCAAGTCCCATGACGGAGTGTGTGGCTTCAATGCCAGAGAAGGTTTGCAGCTTTTTGTGGAGGTTGGCATAATGTCTAAGTATCTCATACAGAAAAGAAAATGGGAAAATGAAAGTAGACATGTGCTCAACTCTGAAACAGTGTGCAGAAAAGACAGAAAGTCCAAAGGACCTTAGTACAGAAAATAAATACAGGGAACTGTAGAGATGGCCCAGGTTAAGCCAGTCCTACAGATCCAAAGCTTTATGTCACAGGGCAACAACAGGGTATCTGAGAGGGGCCCCAGTGAGGATGTAGTACTGACAGAGAACCAGAAGTCAGAAGCCTGAATATTGCAAGTAAAGAAGTGTGGACAAAAGGGTAGACCATGAGACACACTGTCATACACTGCAGCTTCTACAACAAGATCCCCCCCCCCCTTTTCCTTTTCTTTTGTGGAGAGGTTGCAAGGATGGGTGATGGGTATGAAGGGATGGGAGATGAGTGGGATTGGAATGCATTGATGTGAAATCAAGAAGAGTCAATAAAAAACACACAAAATAAAACAAAATCAAGGGGGCTGGGGATTTAGCTCAGTGGTAGAGCACTTACCTAGGAAGCGCAAGGCCCTGGGTTCGGTCCCCACCTCCGAAAAAAAGAACCAAAAAAAAAAAAAAAAAAAAATCAAACACTCTTCTGAAGAACCTGGGGTTCAGTTCCCAGCACCCACATGACAACTCACAGAGCCATCTGTAACTCCAGTTCCTCCTCTGGCCTTTGCAGGCAAAACTCCTATACCCATAAAAATAAATAAATGTAAAAGAATATGAAATGAACCCAAAGAGCGACAGGCGTCATGTCAAATACACCACTCTTCCTCTTCATGACTCTGAAGGAAGATTATGCACATATCTCTTTGCCCCAGAAAAAGGCAAATTCCCATCAGTATTTCAAGTCTAATATGAAACCTACAATGCTCTAAACTCAGTTTTATGAAGTTACTTAAAAAGAACAAGCACTTTTCATGCACCAGGCACCAGGTGACACACTAAGAATACAAAGAAATACATAAGCCTCTGTTTCTGTTCGCAGTAAGTGCAGGCCTATGGGAGGGAGTGACACATGTTTGTAGATGCGTGGACATGTATGCATACTGATGTATATGTATGAAGGCATGTACATATATACTCACACACAATGCAAAGATCTCACTAAATAATATCCCTGATCATTTGTAAGGATTTCCGTCCTCTTTATGACTAAAAGGTGATCCTCAAAATCCAGTTATAGGTAAAATATGTATTTTAAGAGTTAGAGGTAACAGGTCAGTGGGAAGGAGGGAAGAAGGGGGACTGGCAAGTGAGATGGGCATGATGACAAATGCCTATAATCCCAGAACTCTACACAGCTAACAGGAAACTAACAGGAGGATTGCGAGTTCCAAGGCCCACCCGGGCTACGTGGTAAGATGATGTCTGAAAAAGCAAACAGTAACATAACTCATTTCATTTAAAAGCCCTCGAAACACATCTCCCAATCCCAGGTGGGGTTGCATTCAGAGCTCCAGCTGCACAAGGCAGAGCTGCAGGCCCCGAGTTACTAATGTAACCTAGAGAAACGAAAACAGCCAGGGTGTTGTAAACAAGGGACTCATCCAAAATGGTTTCCTCTCTAGCCTGTTGATCTGACCCGAGGCATTTAATACTATGTGCTACTTAAGTAATGGTTTCTTGTCTGATGGGACAGGCTGTTCTTTTGTAGTCTGGCTGGTTGGTTGCCCACATGAATTAATTAGTATTCATGAGTGCGTATCACAGCCAGGCTTTCAGCAAACCTCCTTATCTGTGCTACTGACTCCTATGTGATATTTCTGGAGTCAATCTGCTGCTGCTGCTGCTGCTGCTGCTGCTCTTAAAATTAAATGGAACAGGCTGCTATAGTCAACTGTTATTTATAGATTGGTCTGAAAAATGCCCGAAGCCTAGATCACTGTTATGATGCCAACTGTAGCCCCGATGACCTTACCTAATGTAAGAGAAGCCAGTCGGCTCCTTGTTACATGACAAAGGGCAAACTTCTGCTCAGGCTCAACTCAGCCACCTCCAGCAGTGCTCTCAGTGTCTAACACCCACAACCAAAGAAGTGCTGAGGACACTTGCACATCTTTCTAAACTCTGAAGTAATTCTGTTTCAACTAACACAGTGTTGTCTACCTGTTAATAACATGTCACACTACTTTACCATTTATAAGGATTTTCCACACTTCCTGTTTAAATAGTTAACAGTTACTGAGAGCTTAGTAGTGCATACCAGGCACTGGAATCAACACCTGATGTGGATTATGGAAATTTTCAAACTCAAATGAAATCAGTACACTTTATTTTATAGGATGAACACTTCCCCCAACGGCCACAAAGCCAATAGGAGCTGAGCTATGATTCAGACCTAGGTTGCCTCTTTGGAGGTCCAACTTCTCGAATGTAGGGCAGAGATCAAACTCAAGTGTTCTATGCACACATCCATCCTGTTTTTCAAGACATGTTCTCTCATGAGGACCTCAATGAGGAGGCTGGGCGTGGCCAGCAGTGAGCTACAGGGATCATTCCACCTCTGCCTCCCCAGTGCTGGATTATAAATGCATGGCACCACACCCAGGATTTTAGGCATGGGTCCTGGAGATCAAACATGTCTTTATGCTTATTGGGCAAGCACTTTCCTACTGAGCTTTCTCCCCAACATGGAAAGCAAACTCTTACTCACTGCATCCTAGTCTCCCTGTTCTTGTGTCCTCTAAAAATCATCCTTAGGTTTAAGTGATGTTAGCTGACTAGTTGGAAGTCTCGGTGAGTAGTGACACCAGGACTCAGAGCCAAGCTACCTGGCACTGGTCTGTCGCCCTCCTCTGCCTTCACTTTGGTCACCAACACTGCCTAGTTGGCTGCACTCATTGGCAGGCACGCGGGACACAGAAGACAGACGAGGCTGCCTGGGGGGGGGGGGGGGGAGGGTCACAAGATGAGTGTTGCTGGCTCATGCATGTGTCCCCTCTCATTCAGTGAACAGGAAGGTGAAGGAAAGGATACGTTTAATTGATAGGGAAAGTTACCATGGACTGTTACAGAGGCTGGGTAACTTGTATTAGGAGGAAAGAGTTCAAATATCAGACTGAAAAATAGCACGGGTTAAACACCGCGAGAAAACCTGAGTCCTAGTGTTTGAGAAAGGCAATGAAAGCCATGAAAGTAAACGGCAAAAGATATCTTTTGTAAGAGTCTAGGATAACAAAAAGAATAAAAAGATACTCTTGATGTTGAATGTTCTAGAAAGAAATTTCCTTGTGCTCCAAAGAAAGCTAGTCTGTTGTGGCTATATAATGCACATTTATAAAGCCAGATTTTATAATCTAAACCATGCATGAGTCTAAGAAAAAACAATCAAGAACTTACCAGAGTTGCTTTTACCAAGTTATTCAAAATCCTTCTTTAAAAGGAATCACAAGCCCCAAAGCCTGACACGAGACTGGAATTATTTATACTCCCAAATCAGGTTGTGAAAGCAAGTGGTGCACAGGATTCCCCCACTTCTCCCCCATAAGTTCTCAGTGTGCACAGGGTACACATAGCCCTTATCTCTGCTTCTTTTCCTGACGATGTGCTCGGCTCAGAAAAGTCACTGTCCCTTACGAATGGTTAATTCACCAATGTTTTAAAAATACATCTATTTCCCAAGTACTTGTAAATGGAAGTTAAGTGCCTTTTAAAGTAAAAACAGAACAACATTGTTACAGACCAGAGTGTGAATCAGAGAGGCAGTCTACGTGAAACTCCATTTCAAAATCAAAACTCAGGACCACTATGATGGTGCCCACCTATAATTCCAGGGTTTGGGAGGCAGATGCTGGTGGACTGCTTAGAGCTTGAGGCTACACAGTGAGAGTTCATTTCAAACAAACAAACAAACAAACAAACAAATGCAAAACTCATGATGATGAGTGTTAAATGAAATTGGAAATCCACTAACTGGACATATTATGAAATTATTAAAACTTGAAGATTTTTTTATGAGCAATCCACAATTTTCTATATAACAGTATGCACATGACTGCATTTTGTAAGCACTCACATCACACGAAATAAATTAGTATGCCTAATAAAATTTAACCTCTCAAGATGACTATATAGTTTAAAGATATGAGAGCTCCTCCAGTGTAAAAATACTGTTTTTAAAAGGGAGAAAATGAAAACGGAAAAGCTCTAAGAGGAATGATAATGTAGATATGGCCATTTCCTCAAATAAAAGAATTACAGAGGTAGATGGTAACAGTGAAAATCAAATATTCAGAAATTAGAAATTGAGTTGTGTCACAGATAAGGTGGAAGTGGTTATCAACCAGGAAATTGCTTTTCCATGGTGGTTAGGAAGTGAATCTGGGCACTTTGGGGAAAATGTGCAGCAGCTCATGAGCTCAGTGTCACTGAGGACAACCGCTAGCTCCTACAGCCTAATTGAGCCTCTGTTAGGAGCAGAACTGTGGCTTGGTGGAGAAAAGGTGAAAGGAACAAAACCAACATCCTTCGGAATCAAACCGACACAGCACAGAAAGCAAACACCCAAGGGCTCTGCATGTATGGACACAGGCAGGAGGCGACATAAACAGGGTCCCATCACGTCCCAACACATGCTAAACACACAAAGGACAGGCACACTGAGGACAGTGCAGAGACATGATACCATGTAAGGAGGGCCCTGTGCTTATACTATGGGATGGATAGATGAGCACCTCTGAAATGATAAGAGAAAGTGTGTGGTAGCTATGGTAAGAATGAAGGGAACTGTGAGTCACTTGTAAATAACAGAAACTTCAGTTTTATTTCAGGACAGTTCCGGTGAGGGAAGGTGTCTGATTAAAGTGTGTGGGACTAGGCATATTTGGGTAAGCACATGTATGCTGGGTAGGCCCTGCACAGATCCCACCTACTTCCTCTACAGCTCTTTACCTCTATGGGGTGCAGGATCCTGATCTCTGCTTCCCACTTGAGCCCTTCTTACTTCATACAAGCAACCTTAGCCTGCTGAGCCTGTGTCCACTTTGTATCTGGGTGGATGCTCAAGGCTAAAGATGACCTACAATGTCTTCTTTTCTACTCTGAAGAAACTCCTCCCCTCAACAAACAAAAACTGTGCAATAAGGAGATAACAAAGCCACATTCCAACAATCTTAATGAGCCAACAAGGGTTCTCCCTATTGCACAGATAGCCTATGTTTCTAATTGCAAAGTAGCTATGCTTGCACATCTGCCCAGTGGCAGCACAATTAAAACAGGTCCATCACATTGACACAGTTTCTCTAAGTGTTCAGCTCCTGTCATGCTGTAGATAACAGAAAAGCACTTAACAGTGGCTGCAGGCAACTTCCCAGTAATACCTGTAAATCGTTCTATAACCCGGCTATCAGAGTGAGCTCAATGACAAATCAGTTAAAGCCAATTGCTTTTAGAAACTTGCAAGGTCTGGATAAAAAGCAAGCCATACACAACATCTCTTCAATCTTCCTTCTAAAGACATAAAACTGTCACTCACCATCTGCCAATTTACGTTTGCCAGGCTAGCCCACAGCCATCCACTCCCACTTTACTCTGCCCACCCGTTCTGGCTCCAGGAGGCTGACCTCTGAAGAAAATCGGAGGTCTGTGCCTTAGCTGTGCCCTTGCTCTTTCGCCTCTTGCAAAAGAAACTGGAGGATGGAGGAGAACGCTGGGAGCCAGGTGCTCCACCGTCCTCACTGTCCCCAAACAGGCAGTCTCTCTTCCTGCTCCAGGACTCTGCAGTCCTGCTCACAGAGTCCCCAGACTCTTAACTACACCTTACTGGCTGTCATGTCACTCTATGTCCATACAATCGATCCGTTATGCAGATGCCTTCAATGTGAGCTGGAGAACCAGTTGCTGGTCATCCTGTGGGTCTACCCTGGTCACTTACATGCACCGTGTGGACCAGATCGGCTGCCAGGCACTGCTTCAGCTTCTCATCGCTGCTGGTTCCGTGCAGCACCAAGTCAGGCATATACGTGGCGCAGTAACCTGCCAGAAGTGAGCGGCCAAAATTTCTAACATTTGGCTTGCTGGTACTCTGAGACCTAAAACAACATTTGAAATATTAAATGCACAGCTAAAAAAGCACAAACTTTTGATATTACAATGGAAACAAAACCTCAAATAATACAAGAAAATATAGTTTTCCTGTAGTTCTTATCAGGGTCATCGAGTAAGAAGACCATAAGTGTGAGAAAAGAGGGAATTTGGGAGAAAGGAGATAATTTTTATTAAAATGGAAGCCTGAAAAAATATAGTATTTCCATGGCTAGTTAAAACTTCATTCTTAAGCCATATGTGGAGGTGCCTATTCTCAGTTTAAGGCTAGCCTAGGCTACATAGTGAGACTTGTCTAAAGAACTTAAGATCCTATTCTTTTTTTTTTTTTTTCTTCAGAGCTGGGGACCGAACCCAGGGCCTTGCGATCGCTAGGCAAGCTCTCTACCACTGAGCTAAATCCCCAACCCCCAAGATCCTATTCTTATCCATTATACTGAACATGTACCATAAAGTCTCTGTCAGAAGGATGAAGAATGAGGCTGGGTATCATAGTGCCAAAAGCGTGCTTTGTGAATCTGACCTATCAGCAGAGAGCAGTGACCACCACAGTGAAGAACAACAGAAGGAATCTTTTAATTGCAACTTTCAGTCTTCGTGAACCTGCTGGAGAGCTAATAGAGAGGCCCGAGCGGCAGGAGGGGGTCTCAGTGAGTGGGATCTATCATCACCTTAGAAGCAGGACATCCACAGCCAGCCATTCACATTACATAGACATGAGGGAACTCTCTCCTCCTTGCTAGCATGGCCACTTTAGTAAAGACTCCCCCAGTATCTCAAGAACTGCAAAGACCATCAACCGTCCTTTGTCCAAGAACTTAGTCGCACCAAGATGGTGTGTATCCTTGGAGATCAGACAGGCTGGAAACCCCTGGGTGTAAGTGGTGATCGGCTAATATTTAAGAGAGAAGCATGTGATACATGTGACCATGAGTGGCTAGCATGGTCATAGCATCAGGCTATGGACAGACTCCAGTTCCCAGTGCAGTGTTACCTTGGTAGAGGCAGTTCCACTTCAAAGGACCCTTCAGTCCTGTCACAATTGTGACCAAGTTCTAGCAGGGCTAAAACACACGCTTCATCGTCACTGTCTCCAAGAGCACTATCCAAGCTTTCATTCCTGGGAATGTCTCCTTCGCTCCTGTAGTTGGCCTTACCACTGGCATCCCCATAGGGGACATCTGCAGCAATCAGCAGGTCACCCTGCTGTCTACATCTGTTTGGAACAGGCTCTGATGAAGGTCCTTTGTTGCCTTTTAATTGCACATCTCTAGTCTGTTCCAGCTGTCTCCAGCCACTTTCTGCTGTACAAGTGGAAGGTGCAAGGGGGCCATCAGCTTGGCTCAGCTGTCCCACGGCATGTGCCATGTTGGCTCGGATGTTGGCTCGGAGGCCTCTGTTCTCAGAGACACCTTCTTCCCCTAAACAGTGGTCCTGAGGTGTGATGTCCTTCTGAAAGTCAGCTTTGAAGGAGCACCCAGAGGCCTGCTGGTCTTGAGTCAGGCCAGTGTCCATGCTAGACCTGGCAGAGGCACTTGCCCCATGAAAATGTCCACAGGCCTTTAACCGCTCCTCCATTCTTTTGGTGCGGCTTTCAAAGTCAGACTCTGGAGAGATGGAACTTCCAATGTGGAAAGTGACCTTTTCAACAGGAGGACCCTCCTGGGAATGTCTGTCAGGGCAGGGCCAGGCTGCTGAGCGCTCTGCTCGTTTCTTTAGCATCTCGCCATGCAGCTCTTCATGGAAAGTTTGTTGGTCCATCCTCCTTTTTACCCTGGGCACCTCACAGCTGGGAGGTCCTGAAGAACAATCCTGGGCTACCTGTTGGTCATTCTGTTTGTCCTCACAGAACATGCCTCGAGGTGTCCATGAACTGTCAGTTTCGGCCTCTTGGAACCCCATGCTGCTGGCCTCAGAATATTGCTCTGGCCTCTTGCATCTGTTTCTTTCAGGTTTGTGGCCCAGTTCGGTATTAATGCCTTCTGGGATCTCAGCTACTACTGTAGGCTCAGGGCTCGTCCTCTCAGATGTCCCTGGTGGTAGGACTGGTGGTACCAGAGCAGGCTCATTGCTCACTGTAACTACCACATACTCAGACTCTTCTACCTCTCCTTTTTCCAAGGCAGTTACAATCTTGCTCCCATTTATAACCTGGTCATCGTCACTGTGATTCCCACTCCAGGTCAGTTGATTCTCTTGCAGTTCAGAGCAACGGAGAAAGTAGGTTAGAACATAAAGAATGCGCTGGACCAAATCCTTCTGCTTCCCAATCACCACGGTGCGAGTCAGTCTCACTGGAGAGCCTATAGCTCCATAAAGATCACCTGCAGGGCAAAGATGGACAGAAGACAAAGCCCTCTGGTGTTAGCACGCATAGATATGTCTGCCCTTTACAAGAACAAAATGGGTAACTTGATTTCCAGCCTCCAACCACTTTTTGACATACAAGATATAGAATTTCTAGGAATGGCCATGTTCCAGTCCCCCTGATCCTGGAGAGCAGGTCTGGAAGATAACACAGGCTGCAGCCCAGCATCCAGCTGAGGACAGCAGAGCACAGCAGTGGCTCTATTGGATATGCAAGCCCTTCATTATGCTCAGGCGGTAGCAGCAGGCCCAAGGAAGGCTGAAGCTACTCCTTTGCATAAGTGACCAGATGAAGTATGCCATACTTGGAGATATCTTGCAAATTAGAAATCTTCTTAGAATACTCAGGTGGGAACTTTGTCAGGGGGAGGACTGGAGAGAGTGTTCAACGGTTAAGAGCATGTGCTGTGCCTGTTGAGTCTATAACTCTAGATAGGCCATCTTCTGATCTCCTCAGATACTTGCACTAGCCTGATGCAAAAGCACACACACATAATTAAAAATAAAAGAAAAATCCCAGGATAGTAAACCTTAAGGGTAAAATGCAAATTCAAGAATTTCCAAACTGATAAGAAGTAAATCAATTAAAAACACTTAATGAGGTTAGTATGTATAGGATTCTCTTCGTAGAATGATTGACTCTAAGTAAACTCAGTTTATAAGAAAAAAGTATCTAGTTATGAATAATAAACCTGGAATTTTTCTTTATTTTATAGAATATAAAAATTCTACAGGACACAAAATGTTGTCTTAGTTATGCTCTGATAAGCTGGTCAAAATGGGCTGATGAGCCAGCTTTGTGTTCAGTGTGAAAAGTGAAAGATTATAGAACACACTGACATAGAGTTAAAGGCAGCAACAGAACAGAGAAGGATAAATTGGGGGTGGGGAACAAAGGGCAAGGTAGAGAGGGAACATTGGGAAAAATAACTAAAGGCCTTTTTAAAAAGTCCTGTGGAGACCAAATACTGTAGAAGCTTACTCTCTCACACACACTCACTCACATATTCATATTCTCTCTCTCTCTCTCTCTCTCTCTCTCTCTCTCTCTCTCTCGTGAAATTAGTTACCTACAATAGGGCAACAGTGTTCCTATCAGATACAAGCTATCAAATAAAAATTCCGGAGCCAGGAATGGGCTATTTCTTTAGAGTTGTTGGCTGATGAGATTCTATAGACCCCAGCCCCTGCCACCCCAAACATTACAGGCTATTGCCAATACTGTTAGTTACCCTCTAGACTTTCAGAGTAAGATGCTATTGCTGAAGATACCACATAGAGAACTTAGCTGATGCTTACCTGGAAGCTATGGCCCTAGCTGGCTAGCTTTTACAGTACTGGAAGGTGCTGTGAATGCTAGAGGGGAAAGGAATCTCAGTCAGATCCAACCGAGAGTCCTATGAGATACAAAGACAGCTGGCCTGGTAAAACATGACCTCTGGTGTAACAGTGGTACAATTATCATGGGAGAAACTAATCACTCATTGCTTGGAGTTAGGTCCTATTCCACAAGATACAACTCATACCCAGCATAATTATGGAGCCAAGAACCTATGTCTGGACAGGTCACAGGCTGTGGAGAGAGCCTGCTACTGTGCTTCTCTAAATGGGCACAGTATTCCTAATGACTTACGGTCGCTCCCATAGACCAGTGCATCTTCTAAGCCTCATCTGAGAAGCTTCTATCTATTGCGTATGGTTATTAGCATAGAAACCCACACCTGCCCAAGGTACAGAAGATAAAAGATGGCAAAAATGCTCTCCCTAAACGGAGCACAAATACTGTGCCCTCCTCTTCTCAAGGATCACTGTAGAAGAGGGAACAGAAAGAATTTCAGAGCCAGGGGCAGTGGATGACTACACAGTGTCTTGTGGACACAGTGGGACAGGCAGCTGCACAAATGAACTAACAGTAGTCTTGACAAATGAAATTCCAGTATGACAATGGAAGTTTCGATAAAATCCCACCCCAGCTATGGAGCTATGGGTAACTGTTAGCTTCTGGGAAAAGAAGAGATAGTCCTCTCTTAGTATTGCCCCTGGTAAGTCAACCAACCAAACTCCAGGGCAACACCCAAGAATTGCCCAAGAATATTTGGGCAATACAAATTGATCTTCATGGGCTTTAAAAATAAAATTCAAAGGGCACAAGGTTAGGTGGGGAAGGGGGTAGATCTGGAAGCGCTGGGGGAGGGAAGGGGAGTATGATCAAAACATGCAAAACTCTCAAAGAACACATTTTTAAAAAGTACTGGTACCTAACTACTAAGTCATCAAGCTCAATCATTTGATTGTAGTGGTAAGATAGACAGCCAATGCTTACTGACTGGGTATGCACTTAGTTTACTAAGAGCGAAAACTACATCCTTATACAACTGAGCCAGAGTTGAAAGCCACCAACGCTGGCATGTGTGCTGCACAGACGACAGGCTATGTGATGGGTACAAAGAAGAACTCGGGACGTCAAGACTCAGCTGAGGAATGCACCCGTAGAGACGCAGGAAGCCACAGGTTAGAGACAACTAAAATTAGTGGACTGAGGTCGAGAGAGACTGTGAGAACGAGCAGGAAGTTTTCTCTCTAGGGAACCATAAGGAAGTTTGTCCTTCACAGAGTTTCCCCTACTACACAGCTTCCAAAAACATTTGAAGAGCAGGACAGAAATGATAACAAACACTTTCCTCTATAAAAGGACAGGACTGAAGGCTAAAGGATCCTTAGCATCTGAGAAGACATTCTAGACTTTAAGAGAAAGCTGAGAAGTGTGGTAAGATGCTATGGTTTGGCCTGAGAAAACCGCCCTCGGTACAGGCTAATGCTATGCCTTCTTTCTGATCCTATCTCCCCAAGCTTCAGCACATCACAGTCACTTCAGAATTCAGGGGTGTTTCTGTGACAGCAGCTTTGGTGTATTATCACATACAAGCTGGTCCTAGTGGTGTGGGCCTATGATCCCAGTTACTACGGACGCTGAGGAAAGAGGATCGTGAGTTCAAGACCAGCACAGGCTATACAGTGAATTCCAGGCCAGCCTAGACTACAAACAGTGACTCTGTCTCAAGAATGAAACAAACAAGCAACACTTCCCACGTCAAAGAAAAATAAACAGATGTAACAATTTTATCAGGTGGCTTGAACCTTATGTATTTTGATATATATTTTAAATTAATTTTCTAAGTGTTGGAGTAGCACAGTCTATGACTTTGTACATAAATAGGGCTTCACCAATCAGGAAGAAGGGTTATTCGTGTAGCTAGCTCACAGCATCAAAACTAGAAAAGAAGCACAAAGTTCTTTACACAGAGGAAGGGTTCAAAATCCTCCATAAAAATGGAAAATGGGGAGTCCTTAGAAAAGAATACATTATATTTGTGAATGAAATGGATAACAAGGGAAGACATTGCTGAGTAAAGGTTGGGGACATAATTCAGTAAGAGTGACTACAAGCCTGAGGTCCTAGGTTCACTTCCCAGTGTCCACAGGAAGCCAGGTGTAGTCACATGTGCTTGTATCCAAACTGCTGAGGAACAGAGAATTAATTCCAGATTCAGTGAGAAAGCCCTTCTCAAGGGAACAAGGCAGACGGCAACAGTACTGACATGGTTATATGCACCTGCACAGGTCTGTGCGCACGCACGCACGCACAAACACATCCAAAGAATGAAAAGTCATGGTAAAGGTCAGGTAAAACTAGATAATAGTTACCATCAAAATCAATGTGGGCAATATTTTCTATGGTTATCTGAGGGGAAACAGATGTATGCTTTCTTATTGGATCAGATTTACAAGTACTTATTACCTTTTATTTTTGGCCAGAAAATAACTAACTGTTGCAAACAAAAGATTATGCTGTGAAACACACCCTCCTGAAGAGTTTCTTTCCTTGTCTACACAATGGAGACCTCACAAGTGTCTGAAATATGAGAAGTACCATGTTTGTGACAGCCAAGTCTGATGTTCATGTAATCGTCAGACTCTGATGAAGAGCAGAGCTCATCAGGGTGGAGAAAAAGAGATAGCATGTTTAAAACGGGTCAAGTGGGATTGCCTGTTCTGAGGAGGAGAAACAAGAGGAAAGATGAATGATGTAGACTGCCCTGTGTCTGTGGGCTCCTTCAGGCATGGTCCTATGCACACAGTAGGGATTCTGGGAAGAGGAGGGAGAGAGACAGGAGCAGAAATAGATTTTAAATCAAGGACTCCCCAAAAGCAAAACTTTATGAGTGACATAGGTCTGTTCATCCAAGAAGGTCAATTAACTTCAATTATGAAAACCCAAGGAAAACCCCAGTAAAAGTAAAAGTAGACACCCTAAAGCTGAACTGTCAAAAGCCAAAGGCAAAAAGGGCATCTTGAAGGCAGCAGGAGAAAACTCACTCACCACAAGCACAGTTTCTCACCTACAACGACAGACACCTCCACACCCTAAAACTCACATTTTACAGATCCTGTGTGCGAGTCCTTCTGTTTCTATCTGACTATCCTGTTTAAATACTTTTCCAACCCACTACTGGCTTCCACAGTCCACTGGTGGGTGGTATCCCTAATGTGGAAGGAATCCTTGTGCATGGTGCCCATGGGACAAAGGCACCAGATCACTGCACCCCTAGGAGCAGTTCCTTGGGTGTGAAGAGACTGCAGCTGGGCTCCTCTGCTCAGAGGCTGAGACTCCACACAGGTAGGAACAGAAGTGCACACTATCCTCCTGATGAGCCCTCAGTAATGCTGAAATCATCCTCGATAGAACGAACCATTTTTATTACTTAGGAAACCAAATTAAAATCACATCTGCATTGCTGTTTAGCCCCCAGAGCTTACATTTTCTTGCCTACTGTGGCACACAGAAAATAACCATAATTTAAGTACAATCTCCATCTAATCATGGAAATGCTTTCACCATTTGTGATCGTGGAGACTCAGTCACTCACACTTGTCTTTATAAGGCTGTCAGATACCTTCTCTGTGCAAGGCTTCAGCAAGGCTTCATTCCTTCCCGAAACTACTCTGACCAACACCCTGTCCCCAGAGGGACTTCTCAGGAAGCGGACTGAAGGCCCACAGGGGAATATGGTCTCCAATGAAAAGCAACAAGCAAGCCCACAGGAAGGGATTGTGCCTTATTAGGCTGAACACAAGGAGTCTGTGTTTCCTACTTAGCTCAATCCCGCAGGAGAAGCATGCCGACATCTAAATGCATTTGTCTAATTAAATGCATGCTGCTTAATCACCACTGTTTGGAAATCAACTCTGCAGCAGGACACACTGTATTTCCTTAATGTCCAGCCTGTTCCCCTCCAGCAGTAAATACTACACTGTAAAAAATTATCTTCCCCAAATGAGAACAACAACATATGTTCTCAGGGCTACTCAGCCCTGAGTGAGGTGGCGAGTTCAGGACTGTTCATTGTACCAAGTATCAAAATATAAAGCACTGTCTTTTTTTTTTTTTTTGAACCTTCATTACAGAGCCCAGGCTAGATGACTTTAATCCTCCTGCCTCAGTCTCCCAAGTCCTAGGATTACAATCATGTGTAGTCACTTGCAATCTAACATGGTTTTACTATCCACAAATTCTTTTGTTAATTCATTAAAGACACACCTATTACTTACCCTATGAGATTTATATCTTCTTTTGTGTCTTGTGGGCACAAGGACAAGAAAGTACTTTTATTGCTATAAAGTAAGGGCGACCCTGACAGGTAGGAGTGAGAATCTCACTTATCTGTGAGTATGTGTGCAAGGCACTAACAACAAAGCTTGTGCTGTGGTGTCAGCCTTCATTACAGCTTCTGAAACACTGTTTTAGGCTACAGTGCTTTCCCTGGCAATTACCGTTTGGAATTCCTACAAGTAAAGCTTCTCTCTCCATAATGCCCCATGATGTAGACTCAGGAGCAGCCTCCAGAGCAATGGTGCTTGATGCAAGTGACTGCACATCACAGTGAACACAAGTCCTGGCCCTCCCATCTGACATGTGTGCACAGGGCTTATCTGGCAACATACAAATTCCCAGACCCTACAGTTAACAAACAAAAAGAAGGGCACAGGAATGCTAAGTGACTGCCTTCCGAAACCAAGGAACAATAGGCCTCTGGCGCCCACACTCCTTGCACACTCTTAGCCAAGCACTAGGGTGTTTTCAAAAGACCTGACCAAGGATCAATCTTGTCCACCAGGCAGCTGACTGCGGAGCCTTAATAGCTATGATTCAACTCTGAGTTCTAGCACATGGGTGGGACAGATGTCACGTGATCATACCGTGTGTCATTCTAATGCTTGCTGAGAACAAGGCCTCATAAACCCAGCTATGTAACCCTAGGCTCACCCATGCAGAGTTAGATCACTATACCATGCCTACACATATGGGTTGAGGAAGTAATGCTACCATCAAGTGCAAGGACCAAGTGACAGATGAGACATCGGATCTATGGCACAGTCAGAGCGGTAGTGACATGTAAGTGTGCCACTTTCCTCTGGTCTTCTCTCCCTAGCCACTCCATCAACAGCTCTCACTCCTTTTCTTGCTCCTCTTCCCACTGACATTTGACAAAATTTGGAGACATTTTGATGGTTACAACTCTAGGAAGACAGGGGTTATACTAGCATCTAATGAATGGAGGCCAGGGATATGGCTGAATGACCTAGAAGACAGCCCTCCCCTGTCCTATCATAACTTGACCACAAAAAATTATCTGCCCAAACAGTCAGTAGTTAAACCATCATAGGCTGAATAGACTCTGTGCATCTGGAGGACTCAGTTTACCTACAAGGTCTCAAGAAAGCAGAACAAAGTAGCCAGCAAGGAAAAGGGATGAGGAGAGGAGCCTGCCAGTTAGATCTGTGGGCTTATCTTATTCCTACAAGAGAAAATCTTTGTGTGACTTGGTTAGAAAGCCAGTCAAATAGGTACTAACCCAGCTGTGCCCAGAGAGGATTATATGGATGTGTTTTGGCCAGCATGTTCACTGACTGAGAGGTGCGCTTCTCCGAGAAGGTTTTAATGGGAGGATGGTCAACAGGCATGACAGTTGGTACCCAGGCCAGGTGGTAGGTTAACACCGCAGTCAGTAAGGCAGCGAAAAACCTTGGGAAAACAGACAAAAGCATACCCAGATTAGTCAAATACAGGATAAGGCATATCTTGCACAGAACATGCACTGGCCCAGGATTGGTCTGCAAGTCTCAAGAGGGTTTACTTACTGGTTTTTGTTGACCTGTTCAATCAGAAGTATAAATTCCTTGAGAAAGCGCTGGCAGAGTTGGTTTTTTTCCAAGGTGTTGGACATCATGGTAAGCCACACTGGTTCAGCTATCCTTGGAACAGAATATAAGTTCCAGATAGTCCCTCTACAGGAGAGAAGGGACAGAGTGTAGTAAGTAGTTACTGTGGGTATCTTAGTGTCACAATATAAAGCTGAACACTGTAATGTGGATCTATGCACTCCCTAAGGAATTGAAAAATAAATGAACACAAGTGGGCAAACTACAACTCACACAAGTCTGATTGCTACCATTTTTATAAATAAAGTTTCATTGGAACCCAGGAATGTTTATTTACACATTATCTATGAGTGCTTCTGCAGGAGAGTGGCAAAGTTAGGTGGCAGTGTAGAAACCCTTAAGAGAAAAAGCACACCATCCCTAACATAAAAACATTCATTTAGAAAATAATGTGTGAGGATGAAGCTCAGTGATATTGTACCAGCTTATCATGCACACAGCTCTGGGCTTGGTCCCAAACACTGCACACACACACACACACACACACACACACACACACACACACACACACACACACACACACACACAATACAAAGGGTTAAAAAATTCAATGTCGGGGTTGGGGATTTAGCTCAGTGGTAGAGCGCTTGCCTAGGAAGCGCAAGGCCCTGGGTTCGGTCCCCAGCTCCGAAAAAAAGAACAAAAAAAAAAAAAAAAAAAAATTCAATGTCCCTATCCAGAATTTATAACCATTTTTAAAATTTATTTGAAATATTTTATACAAAAACTTAAGACTGTACAGGTTTATAGGGGTACCATACAGTCCTTTTTAGATGCTAGTTACTTTGCTTTTGTGGTACTGAGAGTCAAATCCCGGTCTTTTGGCAAGCTAGACAAGCACTCAGCCACTGAGTTATATCCACACAGCACTCTTAGGTAAAGAAATACAGATCAAGAGCTGGGCGTACCAGCAGTCAAAACACTTGAGAGAGAGGCAGGAGAACTCTGAGTGTGAGGCAGCTACAGCGACATAGTAAGTCTACCTAGAATTTGGTGCATGGGGCACACACAGACATGCAGGACAAAGAAGGCGCATGCTATATTGAAAATGAGATTGCTAGGTGACTCAATTCTATTGAGTTCAGTTAACTATCATGCTGGCTTTCTAAACCAAATGCCCATCTGGTTCTAGACAAGAAGCTACGCAATGGCTCTTCCTCACTAACATGCCAGCCTCCAGTGTGGATGCACACATACTTCACGCTGAGATTAGGATGGGGACCCAGGCAGGGCAGTCTCTGTTAGAAGCTGCATGGCTCAAATATGTTTTTCCAGGTGTAAAAATGTACTCAGACTCTCCATGGGATAAAAAGGAAATTCAGCCCTGAATGAATAACACAATCTCTCCCAAATCAAGACTGAGCAGGCATACTTGGACTAGACTATGTAGCTGTGTATCCAAAGGGATCAGGACAGAGCACAAACCTACCCTGGCAAAAACAGGAAACAGAAAACTTCACGCTTCCAAAGATAGTATTTACTGAGTTAAGAAGCTATGACTCCATAACTGGACGATGCAGAGATCAAAAGATGCTGGGGATCCCATCCCCAGTGAATAAGTCACATCACAGCTCCCCGCCCGTGGCTCTGGGAACATTATGGAAGAGGGAATGGAAAGACTGCAAGTGCCCAACCATCAGGAACAGTGAATAGTCTCTTCTAGAAATGGCTGCATAAACAAAAGCAGAACAACGGCAATCTCCACGGGCACATTAACTCTAAAGGGGGAAGTTTATCCTGGGGTCCACCTGAAACTAAACACCACAGGCAACTAGAGACTGTTGAGAGAGGGAGAATGAGTCTCCTCTTCTAGGGATGAGCGTCCTTATTGTTTGTCCAGTGCAGAGTGCTCATCCCTGAAAGCATTTACACAGAGCAAATTCAGCAAGCGCGTTTATATATTTGTGCATATAGGTATGTAACAACAGCAGTCTACCAACGTGAGAGTGATATCATTCTATTTCACTTAAAAACATATCTATAAGAACGGTAGCACTGAGGGTTGGGGATTTAGCTCAGTGGTAGAGCGCTTGCCTAGGAAGCGCAAGGCCCTGGGTTCGGTCCCCAGCTCCGAAAAAAAGAACCAAAAAAAAAAAAAAAAAAAGAACAGTAGCACTGAAGATGATTACAGTAGCAAGGTCTAGGATTTACCTATAAAATTCATGTCTCAGCTGGATGTGGTGACATGCACCTTTAATCCCAGCATTTGGGGGGCAGAAGCAGGTGGATCTCTGTGAGTTCAAGACCAGCTTGCTTTACATACTGAGTTCCAGGATGGCCAGAGCTATGCACTGAAAATGTGTCTTGAAAATAAAACAGAATTCATATCTCTAAATACCAGTACACTATTTTGTCTGTTTCTGGGAGGGCTCACTGTCAAAGTATAAAACTCTTCTATATGCACAGTCTTTGGTTTTTATATTCAGGTTTTCACCTTTGAAAGATTAGTCTGATTAGATTAGCATCCAGACTCTCAAGCAGAAGTCAGCTTTGAATGGGACCAGGCAGGACGACATGACAATCCAGTGCTGCTCTCACTGGAGATGGCCTACTCAACACCTTCAAGGCATTCATCAAATGAAACGACCTACACAGTTCCTTATCTATAGCTGGAGGGCAGAAACAGTAGCGATTTTGCTTCTAGCAGCATTGAGCTCACCAGCAAAATATGTCCCAGCGTTCTAGGAACTGTGATTTTCTAACCCCTCAGCTATTTGGCACAGTGCTTCACAGTGAGATTCCATTCTCTGGTAAGAGACTCAGATGAGCGCAGTGGGGACAAACCCCATCTGACAGCAGATCGCCCCGCTAACCACACTCTGTGGGCAAGGAGTAGAGGAAACCAGGGCTCACTGATGATTGGTAGAGCCCTAGATCGGTTAGAAACTGCTTACGGAGTCAGAGAAAAGGCGTCACACAATCCAGACTAGGACGTGTACCGCAGGCACACGTGTGCACTACACGAGCCCTGACAAATGAGAGCTAGGATTCCAGGACATGTACATATTTTCTCCATGTGCTCAGGGCACAGGCAGGGTCCTTGAACCCAAGTTTTAACATTTGTACAAATGGTAAAAAGGCTTTGCCTTTGAAGTTTATGGGACAACAGACATAAGATCATGGAACTGATTACAAGACATCTTAAATATTAGTTTTTGGTTCATTGTGATGAAAATAATCCCATTAAGCCAGATGTGGTAATGCACACCTTAATCCCAGCAGTCAGGAGGCAGAGGCAGGAAGGTCTCTGAGTTTGAAGCCAGCTCAGTCTAATAGGCAATTCCAGGCCGGCCAGGACTATACAGTGAGACCCATTCTCAAAATTAACACAAAACAAGACAACCCCCACCCCAAGAACACAACAAACAAAAAAACTAATCCCATTAAGAACCATCAGGCAGGGCTGGAGAGATGGCTCAGTGGTTAAGAGCACCGACTGCTCTTCCAGAGGTCCTGAGTTCAATTCCCAGCAACCACATGGTGGCTCACAACCATCTGAAAAGGGATCCGATGTCCTCTTCTGGTGTGTCTGAAAACAACTACAGTGTACTTATATATAATAAATGAATAAATCTAAAAAAAAAAAAAAGCCATCAGGCACAGTGAGGATTACTCAAATGCTTGGCTTTACTTACCCTGCTCTCATGGGACAGGGTCACTAAGATGACTAAACATTGCCAGTCCCCAATTCTTTAAGACAGAGCCTCGTGGCAGCTGGCCATACCACTGCTCTTCACTTCCTGTTGTCTTTTCAAACCTTGAACTTTACCTGAATTCTCCCAGGGCTTCCATCAGACGGCTCACATAAAACTGGACACGGAGACTTGATTCAGAGATCTTCCTACAGGAGATCATGGCCTTCATGGAAGAGAGAGAGCCACGTTACTCTCTAAGAAGAAACTCCTCTATGACTGACCTGCTGACTCATTAATGAACAATGATGCTATAATATATTTAAAACCCTGACTGTAATGACATTTCCCCTTATCAAAAAGCAGTAACTTGGGGGAGGGGGAGCGGCAAAAAAAAAAAAAAAAAAAAAAAGCAGTAACGTTCTTCCCTACAGCACCCTGGTCTCCAGCCTTTAAAATCCTGAGGGTCATCATAGCAGGACATGTTTTAACCTCCTTATGCAGGCCAGCTCCCACATAATGTGCCATTTTAAACTGCAAACCCCTCCCCTATTTGCCAGTAAGTCACAATTGTGTTACCTTTCATTGCCTGGACTTGGCCTCAGGACTTTGCACCCCCATCCCTTAACTTTTTTTTTCTTTTCTTTCTTTCTTTCTTTTAATAGAGTTTATTCGGGGGATGGGGAGGGGAGTTAAGAGGATAATAGGGGGCTGGAGAGATGGCTCAGTAGTTAAGAGCAACAACTGCTCTTCCAAAGGTCCTGAGTTCAAATCCCAGCAACCACATGGTGGCTCACAACCATCAATAATGAGATCTGATGCCCTCTTCTGGTGTGTCTGAAGACAGCTACAGTGTACTTACATATAATAAATAAATAAATAAATCTTAAAAAAATAAAGCAGAAGAGGGCAGTTGGGCAGAGAGAGAGAGAGAGAGAGAGAGAGAGAGAGAGAGAGAGAGAGAGAGAGAGGTAGAGGAGTAAAGGAATAGAGTAGAGGCCAGCCATGAGCACGTGGAGAAAAGTGGAAGAAGGAAATGGGGAGAGAAGGGATCAAGGGGCAAGAGAGAACAAGAGGAAGCAAGAGTAAGAGACTCTTACCTTTTCAATTGCACTCTTCAGCCTGTTCATGTGAGATTCAAACAGGGGGAAGTGGGAGAAAAAGAAGTCCTGGAAATCCCGCTGTGCGGCCTCTCTCTCACACAAGGAAAAGATGATACTGATGGCAATTTTCTTCCGTCTAACTATGGATGGATTAGAGCTACAGGTTTCTTCAGCCAAGCTAAATGTTTCATCTGTTGACCTGGAGGAAAATTAGGTTTGAAAAGTGGCCATGCATCATCTGTGAGTCACTAGAGGTAAGCGGTCTTGTCATGGGGTGCTACTCAGGATGCTCATACAGGATAGTGAGAGCTCAGGGGCCAGCCATCTACCTCAGACTCTTCTCTTAGTACTTATCAGGAAAACCAGGAGGATAACACTTACCATTACACATCTTACACACTCCCATCTTACCATCCGAAGGAGCTCAGACGAAAGTCAGTGGCAGTTTAAACATTTGACTCTCACCCTTTTAATTGCATTTAGGAGTAGGAGACACTGGTTTAATCAAAACACAGGTTCTAGCTAGAGAGGCTCTCAGGGGATAAATGTCTTTACTGCATTGCACAAGCCCAGTCACCTGAGCTCCATCTCCGAGATTCACTGAAAAGATCGATGTGGCAGCACACAACCTCGATCCCAGCATTCCCACTGTGAGATGAGAGGCAAGGACAGAATAATTGGTGGTGGAACACTCACAGGCCTGCTAGCCTAGCATACGACACAGGAGAAATAAGAGAAACCCTGCCTCAACAAGGCGGAAGGCAAGAACTGACTCCTCAAAGTTGTCCTCTCATGTCTCCAGTGCTCTCTGGCAAATGTGTGCCCTAGGATATAAAAGAAACAAACACAACACAGGCCCTTGTTTTTGTTCATAGATAAGAACAAATGAGAGACTCAGAAGATGGGTCCTGTGGAATATTCATGCTTCAACACTCACTGGCACCGCCCCCAAGGCTATTAAAACCAGCAGATGAAGTAACTCCTCTAATGCTCTAATGAAGCCATGTGATTAACTGACTGAGCACTCTGGGAAATCCACTAGGCAGAAAGGCTCAACTCTCTTCTGATATAGTCAAAAGACTGCTTCTGTAGTAAAGAATTACAGAGCCAATAGATTCTTAACATCCATCTTAGGACTAATACAATTACAGTTTAGCCACGACTCTTATTTAAATGCTAGGAAGAGTCAGGAGAGCTACCACGGAGCTACAAACAGCAAGAGGGAAAATTTTTAAAAAATTGTCTTGTTCTACAATAAAGTAAAGGACACGGTACACTGCAAATGAGTACAACTGGCCTGCCACACTGCAGCATGCGGCACACTTTCTTTGTCACCAAATGTACCATTTTAAGGCTTGATTCACAGTGTGCAGTGTCCTGTAAGTTTTAGGCTATATCTGATTTCACTAGCACACGCGTTTTTACTGACACTGACTGACATACACCCAAAGCTGCACGGTTGGGAAAGCTATGCATAAAAGAAGGGAGGTGAGCTTCTTGCTCTTGCTCTAGGCTCTGAAGCGAATGTTTCTGCTCTCTTCAACATCCCTCCAGGTCTGGGATGAGGGTGTGAGTGATGAGGTCGCTCCTGATCTGCAGGTGCCATGAAAACACACCAAATATCCTTACAAACCACCAACTCTTTTCACTGAGAAATCTGCAGATCCTGGTGACCAGAAAAGGCCTGAAGAATCATGCGGACTGTCGCAAATTTTCACACAGAAAGTGACCCGAGATTCAAAAAGGCTCCTACTCTTGGTTGTAAAGTCCCTGTATTAAGCTTGTTCCTTGTTCCTATGCCCCAGTTTATTTCTGTTCTGCATATAGAAATTCTAGCCAGGTGTGGTGGTGCACATCTGCAATCCCACCAACTCAAGAGGCTGAGATAGACAGCCTGAGGATATATGTTTGAACTCAAGTCCAAGGACAGCTTGGGATAGTAAGAACCTGTTTCAAAAACAAACAAAAATAACAAAATATTCTTCAGTGTGATAATGTAAAAGCTTGTCTCTTTGCTGAGTGTTCTATTTCTCTACTTTCTCAAAAGTAAGTCACATGTATCATTCCATTCCTCCTCAAGCTAAGGTGGACGGACTTTCATACTCAAACTGATCAACACTGGGCTATCTTATTCATTTCCTTCTCTACCCTCTAAACAATGGTCAACTCAGCTATCAGTTTTATCATAGTGGAGAGTGCCACCTGCTGAATTGCTGGAAAACTTCCCTAGTTGTAAAGAGACTAGATCTTACTGTCTATCACACATCTCTACTGACATCTAAAGCCACTGGACTTCAGTCTAGTCCTGGATCAACTGTCCGCACCGAAACAAATCAGGTCATAGAGTATCCTAATTATCTTTTTAAGTATTATTCCACAACAAAGAATGCTTGAGAATGTTTCAAAGACTCCAACTGTACAGCCAGATACTTTTTCACACTCTTTTCAGGTTCAGGTATGATCTCAAGCTGTTTTTAAGTACAGAATCGGAAGCAGTGCTTGCCTGGGGACAGAAGACCCTGGGAATGATTCTAGAGTTATAACCAGAATGTCGCCTTCACCAGTCTGGCTGCTGGGAATCAACAGTGAGCAGAGGCTCAGCCAGCAGCTCTAGTGCACGCTGACAGATGCTGTGATGGATGCAGCAGGGGGAAGATCCAGAGCACTCAGGTCAGTCAGGGAGTTTCAACATGCGCATGCACACACACATGCAAAACAACCATGGCTACACACTTAAGTCTTTTCCATACAGAGAAGTCAAGCAGAGGAGGCATGGTAGTCCACACCCTAGCACATGAGAGTGAGGCAGAAGGACTGTGAGTCAGCTACTGTGGACTACAGGGCTAGATAAACAAATGAAGTTGTGTTTTGTTACACTTAAGAATATATTGATATATGTAAGTATCTCAAAGTCATAATCACTCAAAGTAAAAACTATCATCATTTTAGTACATATGGATAAACTATAATTGATATCAGAGCTGCCAAGCACAATTATTGTTGAGGTCAGATTTTAACTAACATTGAACCTATGAAAGTCTAATAATGTACCACTGGCAACTTTGCTCAATTTAATAACTAAAAGGCTTGCAAGGGGCATGTCTCCATGTTTGGGTCCTTTGGAATTTGGATGGTTTTCCCTAAGGGATGAAATGCCTGAGGTTCCTCTGTCCCCACAGGTAGCAGAACTATTACTAGCTGCAGGATACAAATAGGTGTCCAATACCCCAAGCTTGCCATCTAGCACAATGAAGTAGCTTGAAGTCAGAGTGGAACCAGCCTTTAGGATTTATATCATGCTTAGCTACATGTAACTCTCTTCAAGAAGAATACTCTACTTATTTATATTAAAATTAAAATTTACTTTTCTTTTTTTAAATATGGTCTCATCATGTATCCCTGGCTGGCTTGAAACTTGCTACACATACATCTGTCTCTGCTCCCTGAGTGTTGAAGTTGAAGGTGTAAACCACCACGGGACTACTTCCTTTCAAAGCCAGAAGGTTTTGATGTCGGAGTTCTGTTCTAGTGGTGGTGTGGATCAGCAACCCCAGCACTCAGCTGTGAGAGGCACCGTGTACCAGAACTCCAGGCTCCAGGTCAGTGTCAGCCCCAGAGCAGAGAATGGGAATGAACAGAGGGAGGAAACTCAATTTCTAGACCACATACTTCCTAAAAGGGAGCAATCACTAGCAGAGGGAGGCTACTGGACCCCTCAACTGCACGTTCCTACAAAACAGGCTGCGACACAGTACACTGATCGCTGTGCCTCCTCTTCTGCATAGTCAGGACAGCACAGTGGGACATCAATCTTAGAAAAAAAGGCTTAGGGTGAATCATAATACTGTTTTGTTCTATATTAAATTATAACACAAAGATGTTAATTTCAGGATTTGTGTTATGTTGTTATTCACATACACCACTACTGTATTTTAAGTAAGATTTTTTTAAACATGAGCTTTACATTTTATCACCTTTACTAGCATTCTTCTTGCCTTTTGAGTAGGGGCCTTGCATTTTCACATACATCGCACTGGTCCCATTAATTATGCAGCAGACCTGACTATGTGGCCAGGCTTTCTGAAGGTAAGGCACTTATTTAGGTGGAGGCTCAGTAAGGACTCACAGTTCCCAGCGCAGGTCTCCCTTCAATTTGCTTTTGGGATTTCAGGGGCATAGGCTTGGAAATACTGCAGACAGCTTCAGACATAAATCTGAATGAATGAAAAAGCATTTGCACCAGAGAGCAGTCCCATGGCAGCCTTCTGCATCCATCTCTTCCCACTGCAGAAGCTGCAGGATGGCAGCCAGGATGGAGATAACATGACCTTCACAGACGCCGCCATACTGATACCCACGAGAGCAATGACAGTGGCAGATAAGTCCCATTGGCCAATAGTATATCTGCAGTTGAAAAAGGTGCTGGGCATGGTGGCACACACCCTTAATCCCAGCGCTCGAGACGCAAAGGCAGGTGGTTCTCGGTTGAATTCCAGCCCAGCCTGGTCTACATAATGAGTTCCAGGAGAGCCAGGGCTATGTAGAGACCATGTCTCAAAAAAATTTTCTTTTTTAGATTTTGTATGTGTATGTGGTTTGCAAACATATGCTACGCACATATCTGGAAGTCACAGGGAAACGTCCTAGAGCTGGCTCTCTTCTTCCACTGTATGGATCCTAAGATCAAACTCTGGTCATTAAGCTTGGCAACAGGTACCTTTACCCGTCTTGAGAGTCCAAAAAAAAAATTTTTTTTTTTTCTGAGACAGTGTCGAATTGTAGCCCAGGCTGGCCTTGGACACAAGCTTGCCCTAAGTCCATCTCCCAAGTGCTAGGCTTACACCTATGCACTGCCAATGTTTTATTTGCCCTATATCACCTATGGTCTGACTTGATTCACTCATTTAGTTTTATTCTCCTAACAATGCCACGGCTGAACCTGTTACCATCCTAATGTGCATGAGAATATGCCACTAGAACCCAGTTAATATGTTCTAGCACACGTGTGATGAGGACAGAGCTAGGACTTGCCCTCACATCTGACTCCACGATTTCATCACTCACTAAAGAGCAGCGGCTCTGTGAAGCAGCAGCTGCAACCTTTCCATGATGCTCCCTAGGGCTGTGAGAGGAACAGAAGAGATGACCCGAGCTCTCACTGCTCAGCTAATCTTCCTCCTGAGTCCCCACCACTGTGTTTCCCCATCCCGTTCCTTTGTACTCCATGCCTTCATGGTGTGTATCGTGCACTGATCTTCCCTACTGGTCATTGAATACCTCAGCATAAGCACATGGTTGAGTCATCGTCACAGATTCTCTCAAACACGGTGACTACTAGGCAATTTACAAACTCAATTAATTGGCACAAATAGTTTAGTGATGTGAAAATTCCATTTAAATGTTTTGAGATATAAAAACAAGGGCCAGGATGCTACTATCATGGCATCGAATGTATGCTCTGTACACAACTGAATAAACCTCAGGTTCAAAAACAAGCTGATCAAGGTAGAAGGGAACTTGAGGCTATGTATACTCTTATCCACACCTATTTAATCTAAGACTTTAAGTACCACAAAGGAACTATGCCTCAAATATCATACTGGAATCATGGTAACCTTTTCTTGCTTGTACAGCATATTCACTTTAAATCATCACCAAATTTAGTACCTACATTGCATAGCTATCTAGTCATCCCCAATATCTTCTAAATAAAAATATAGGTCTGCAGCTGGGCACAGTGTCAACATACTCATAATCCTATCCCTTAGGAAGCAGAAGTAGAAGATGGTGACTGTGTCCCGTCTGGGCTACAGATTGTATTCCAGGCCAGCCTACTTAGTTTTAATTTACTATCTCCTTAAACAATTTAATGCATAAACTTCAGGCTAGGTTGGGGTTAATCACAAGGTTTCCGGTCTTCTTGCCCTGACCACAGGCAAGGATATAAGTCTGTCCGTTCTGTAAGCTGTTTATACTAGCACTTCCCTTAGCCAGAGGAAACAAGTAACTCACCTCCTTGGAAAGATGCCATTTTCCAAACTCGTGGTCTGACTTCGAAGCCAGCGGCGCTGGTAACTGCTGGAGGAGGATGTAGAGGAGCTCGGAGATGGGAAGGGTGTGATCAGCAGGCTGCTCAGTGAAGCTGCAAGGAAGTGCATTTCGAATGTGAAATCCAGTCCTTACAACGCACTCTACGATACACAGCACAACTGTGTTCAACGACACAGAGCTGTACATTTGCAATGGATTCCTCAAAGTCTGGGGGCACTACTCAGAACCCACATGGAAACCTAGGCTTACTAGTATGCACTTGTTATTCTGGCTCTGGGGAAGAAGGGACAGGAGAAACCCTGGGGTTCACTGGCCAGTCATCCTAGCCAAATCAGAAATGCTCACATCTCTTCCTTGGAAAGCATGTAACACAAACTCATGCAGTACATGCTTATACATTTGCACATACATCTTCACTCACTCATCCCTCCCACGAATGAATGAATTAATGAATGAATGAATGAATGAATGAATAAAAGATTCATGCAGGCATGGTAGTACAGTACTAAAGATGCAGAAGGAGATCTTAAGTTCTAGGCCAGCTTAGCTATGTAATTTTGAGCCCCAGGCTAGCCTGAGCTACAGAGCCTCCCTACAACCAACCTCCAGAAAGAGTGGAAAATGGTAAATTGTATGCAATATGTATTTCAACATCATAAACACATACACACACACACACACACACACACACACACACACACACACACACACTCTGAGGATTTTGTTCCTTTAAAAACATAGAAATGCTATGTAACTATGTTTACATTTTAATCCCTGGTGTGGGACATGTGACTGCTTCAGACTGTCCACAGCCACTGAATGTTGATCTGTCTGTGCTTTCACAGGGATAGGGTTCTGCTAGCTGCAGATAGTTTGAAATTCTGGGGACTCATAAGAGGGTATAAAATGCCAGAGACCTGAGAGGGTGGGGAGGCTGTTGCTTCCTTTGCTGCTGAGGTTTGTGAAGTGGTTGTGAGCAAAGAGAAAGAAGAAGAAATCTGACCACAAAGATCATACTGCCCTAAGGAATTCAATGCCCCGTCAGCAGAAGGTGGTCTAATGATACAGATGCCTCCTTTCCCCTCTAACCTTCTTTCTCCCCTACCTAGTGTTGAGTTGGAAGGGGGAGAAGGCTGGTAGGAAAAGAGCCCACTAAAGTAGCCAAAAATACAAATACACACACTCTACTTTTTTTTTGCCATTCATAGCCAGCAGGGGGAGACTAAAATTTCTCTCTTCCAAAAATTTCTGCAGGTAGAAGGGGGGAAAGCCACACAGGCATTTTTTTTTTTTTTTTTTCTGGACACAGTGCTGGGATTACAGATGCATACCACCATTCTAGAGGAAGTAAGAATCCTAGCCACCTTCTTTCTATTCTTAGTCCCACAGACTCCTAATCCACAAACCTGCAGATATAACCAGAGCTCACATGATCAGGATTTACACTATAAATACAAAGGAATCCTTCCCTTGGATTGTGCACTGCAGATCTCTAAAGACATAGCCCATGTATACAACTTAGTCAACAGCGTATTGTAAAGCTTACTTACATGTATTTCTTCCTTTGGCCTATTTCTTCACTCTTTCTTTGGAGGTAAAACTTAAGGCAAAGTAAGCAATTCTTCCATGTGAAATTTCCCCTCTCCTGATCCTCTTTTTTCTTTCTTTCATTCATTCATTCACTCATTCATTCTTCTTTTTTATTTTGTTTTCTGAGACCAGGTATATATAACTGTGGCTCACCTGGAACTCACTATGTAGACCAGGCTGGCCTCAAACTCACAAACAGATCCACCTGTCTCTGCTTCCCTAGTACTGGGATTAAAGACATGTGCTACTATGCCCAGCTTCTGACCCTCATTTTCAAATACAGAAGATTAATAAACATAATTAGTAAAATTAATTATAGGCAATACATTTTAACCACAAAATGACTTTAAAGTTTCAGAAGGTCCCCTAAGCTGTGCTTAGTGTCATGGGCCTGTAACACCAGCTATTTAGGAAGCTGGACTACTACAGAGATGAGTTCAAAGTTTCTGTCTCAGAGGAGGCTGGGGATACAGTTTAGCAGCACAAAACTTGCCTAGCATGGACAAGGCCTGTATCACTGGTAAACAGGTAAGTTTTCAAAAGCACCATTTAAGTTTTGGCATTCCTAGAAAAGACCCTTGAATAAAAATGCCATGTTTCAAAATATCCTAAAGTTTCTGAATTAGCTAGGACATAAAACTCTAGAGCAGCCGCACTGATAACTCACATAGTCCAAATTGACATTCCAAGCAGAGGTGGGACAGAAGAGAAAAACTTATGGGGACACAGAAAGGGAAAGAAGCTTCTTGCCAGCTCAGCATTGAGAATCCCAGCACTCAGGAGGTTTCTGGTGCTCTGACCCATCCCCGTCAAGACAACTTCTCATTTAAAATACAGCAGATGATTCCCAACTGGAGAATTTGGGAACAGTTCTAGTAAAAAGAAAGAGAGAGAGAGAGAAAGAGAGAAAGAGAGAGAGAGAGAGAGAGAGAGAGAGAGAGAGAGAGAGACAGACAGACAGACAGACAGACAGACAGAAAGACAGACAGACACCAACCAAAACCTTCAGTTGTGCCTCCCTTGCTGGCCTCATGCTGCCTGACTCTGGTTAACGTCATCTTCCCACTTATTTCCTCAAGTCAGAAGTCAGTGAGCTGTGCATGGTTCTACCCTCCTCCCTGGTAACCCATGTGCCAAGTCCTAAAAATGCTACTTCCTAGACGCCTGCACTAGTGTCCTCTCTCCAAGGCCTTACTTAAACTCTTCTCTTTTGTTACTCCTGTGTGTGCCAGGCCAGCTGACTCAAGAGCTTCTGAGGATCGTCCTGCCTCCACTGCCCATCTCTCACAGAAGCACTGAGATTCTAGAAGTGCACCACCAGTTCTCACGTGGAGCTGAGCGCAGGTCCTCAACGCTTATGCAGTAAACACTTTACAGAATGGGCCATCTCTCTAGCCTCCAACTTGAGAATTACAATTGACCCCTTAAAAATGATCTTTTCTGCAGGTGTGCAAGTTGAACAGGAGGATCATAAACTCAATGCCTGCCTGGGCGAGAGTGAGTTAGAAAGCCAACCAGATCAACAACTCAACAAGCCCGCTTCACAAGTGATTTTCTAAATTAGCTTTATTTTAAATATAGATACAGAAGACTTTTTCAGACTATCCACAAGAGACTGTGCTGCCCTCCAGAGACAGTCTATGAACCACAAATGCTCTGACTCCAGCTAGGGCTGGGAGAGGAAACGGCAGGTGACTCACAAGTACTCAGTACTGGAACAGGGTGTCAGAGCTTGCCTCTCCTGACCCCATGCATGAAAGCAGGTCACCAGCATCACAGCTGCTCCCAGGGTTAAAGCCTGGGCAGCTTAGGCACATATAAGTATTACTCGGTTATATCCAAAGTGAAAAATAAATGTCCTTGAAATAATAACCAAGTATAAGTTAAGAAATGAGAAAAACACAATGTCCCTGCAGAAAATTTCAAATCATTTCTGCAGACTCTTGCCCCTCAAGAAAAGAGAACACATCTCAGGTGAAGGGTAAGGCATGTGCACAAATGCCAAGGGGAATCAACTTCATAGTGAACCATAGAGACCCAGTTAATATAACCTCACTAATAAACAAGGTCAGTAACTGAATTCATAAATCATGCTGCTGGTTTATACCCTTGACACCATGTGAGCAGGGTGGTATATTACTTTTGTGGTTATGCAGCTCAAACCCACAACCACAGTTTAATCATGAGAAATCCACCAAGCAAGCATATTCAAATAGTGAAACCAAGACTAAAAAACCATAATGATTATCAAAAACAAAGAAGGTCTGAGGAAAAATGTCGGAAGAGACCAGTGTGGTGACATACAGAGGCAGGTGGATCTCTATGAATTCAAAGTAAGTCTGGTCTACATAGTTAGTTCCATAACAGCCAGGACTATGTAGAGACCCTGTCTCAAAAAACAAACAAAATCAAAACAGAACAGTCTTAATAGGCATGACAGCCAAATGCATTGTGTTCTTCGAGCATAAGAAGACACTGGGGGGAAACTAAGGAAAGTGCCACATGATGAAAGTCTGCTGATGACTGCGAGCCATCAACTGCCTCGATGTGCACATGTGTAAACCAAACTAGGAGATTAATCAACTAATGCATTCGGTGACTCTGGGAACAGAGCTGAACAGGTAACTGCTTTGAGCTTTGAGGCAGAATCTGGGAGCTTCAGCATGTGGTAAACGGTGAAAAGATAGGAGGAAAGATAACAAGGCCTGAAGCTAGTCCCACTGAGCTGGTGGGCCTCTGGTAAAGGAGTCAAAGGTCATAGGACAAACCAGTAGGACACTCCTCAGTCTCACTGGAAGGCTGCCTATAGGGTGCGCATTCATCAGGCAAAGGCCAACATGTCTCCTCCTTGGTTCCTTGAAACATGGAACTAACCTCAAATCTGAACCATAAATGAAAAATTAAAAGCAGATTTGTGTACAAAAGCTGAAACTGGGGGATCTTAAGGCAGTCTTGGGCAAGATGAGAAGGGTACCTAAGGTACAATCTAGGTCAGCATCACAGGATGGAAAGGGTGGCACTCAGCTGCTGGCATCCCTCATTGTCATAGGCAGAGTGACCACCACAGGCCTGCTCCATCCTCTTACCAAGCGGTTAGCAACAAATCCCTAGTACAATGGCATAGCAAAGCTCCCTGCTGGAAGGTTATTACACATACACATACACTAGCCTCATGTGAATTTAAGTAGTAGATAAAACTAGTGTGTGCACAATCATTCTGAGATGAGGACCATCGAGGCTTCATACCCTCAGACATACAAGATTCAGAATATGGAGTAAAATAGAAAAGGGTTGGGGGAAGCACAGAGCAAGACTACCTGTCCAGCTCCTAGTTCCCATTCCAGAGAGCCCACCGCATCAGTTAAAGCAGTATAAGCAGGTACCTGATCGAGCAATGCCACTGTCCCTGTCTTCATTCTGCCCTCTGCTTGGCATATCAACAGGTGTGCTGTGTGCTAAGACAAAGAAACAAGGAAAATATTATTAGGCTCCCCTAAGACAAGCATTTTAAAGATGACTTCAGTCATTTCTAGACTTCAAAGTGGGCCACTGTTATTGCTGGACTAATATATAATAGCAACTAACTAGACAACAGATTAAATATATAAAAAGTTCACAAGAAACCAAGAAACAAAACCAACAACCCATCTGCCCTTCATGCTGGAGCCTAGAGACTCTTCTGAATGACAGCTATTACAAGAGAAGAGGTACATTAAACCATCCATGCAGTAAATAGAACCAGCATTCCACTCTAGCCATTTCTTCATTATTAATATACTTAAACAGTACAATATTTTCAAAAGCTTTACACCCAATCAGTTTCAGTAATAGTTGTAAGCAGCTTGGGAAGAGAAATAGTTAAAAACCTTTTCGTACATCTAGAAATGTTTATTTATAACACAGTCTCTTAGCAGATACAGAAAACATTAACTTCCTAACAGCTTTTTCCTCCAGTTCTTTTCCCCATGCATGGTATTATAGTTATTCAGAAAAAAACTCATGTCCTGGTATAAATTTGGAAAAGCATGCTTAAGTAGCACGCATATCTAGAAGGCTTCAGACTGACTGAGCTGTACACTTACAGAGCTGAAAGGTAGAGGAGAATTTGTTCTAGAAAATTTTACAATGAACAAGAAGTCACTGTTTGTGGATGAATAACATCCTTGCTAGTATTTTTTCAAAGCATGTTTATTTTCCAAGTTTTAAAGGGAATATATAAATATGCTATACTTGCTCTAAGGAGCTAGGATGGTAGTATCAGTTTCATTAGGCACCAGAAAACTACAATGCATGTACATTTAGGCTAGGAACAGAAGGGAAAAAATCCCATGTGCCTTCCTCACAACTTTAAATGTTAGTCACGAACAGTGTGCTTGTTAATCATGCTACAAAGGACACTGAGCAACCTTTGCTGGCAAGACCAGTTAAATCCCAGAAAACCCCCAGAATATCAAGATTACCTCACCTGTAAGGAACCTAGACGATTGCATTTAACAGATTTGATTAAATTAATGTGAGAAGGGGGTGTGTGATTGAGCCTTCCCATGCTTCTAATAGAGTGACTTAGATATTCCATGCAGGTAAGGGCCAGGTGAGTAAATGGGGGAGAGATGCCACAGCAAAGAGAAACAGCTCACAGCAGCAGAGGAAGCCTGGGAAAAGCAGAAGAAATTAAGTCTTCTAGAAACACTAAGGGCTCATTTCTGATCAGTCAGCTCACATTTGGACCACTAGCAAAGATATTCACAATAGAAGTTCATGGCTGAAACTTCGAAACAGCTCGATTCTAGCTCAGTTTGAAATTAGCATCTCCTGCCACGGAAGCCCTTTGGGTTTCTAGAGAAGAATGAATGGATTTATTTTTCTAAGAACCTGCACAGGAGTTTTAACGTGTGTGGGTCACACTGTGCTCAGCATTCCACACAAACCTGCAAAGAAAGAAGCGCTCCGGGTGAGCCGGAGAGGTCCTCCTTCTGACACCCCCTGCAGCAGTTTGCCACTGCAAGCCTGCAGCAGACCTAGAGCAGAACACACAGAAGACGCAAGGCACACACACAAATAAACACAGGTTAAAGATAACGCAAAACTAAACCGGAACAGAACAAACAGCAAACCATGCCCCCAACTGTAGCACTCAGAGAGAAAAAGCTATCTGTTCACATGTCTCTTTTACCTAGGTTACTTCCAGTACGACAAGGACCCAAACTGTTCTGATTTGTGTTCAGTTTTCCAGCCTGAGGATCTTGGTTGATGTATTCGAAGCTGTCCTGCAGACTAAATCAAGATGGGAAGGGAAAGAGAAAAAACATCAAGAGGTTAACAAAAAAATGTTTGAATAGTTTCCTAGTTACAGACGACAACTGATCAGTTACTCAAAATTTTTCTCTATAAATAAGTTTCAACAGTTACAACAACAATAACTAACAATCGATGTTTTATAATGATAGGTTGGGGCAATCTGTTGGAAGAAAATAAAAATGTTTTGGAAGCAACCAGTCAACACAACCACCTACTCACCTACATTCTCGACCACTGAGAAGTCTGAAATGAGACACCGAACTCTGCTTCGGTGACTGACGTTTCCACACCACTATTCATTTTTAAACTCTGCTTGAGAAACTGACACCTAAGATACTGCTTTCACTTCGAGGGTTTTCAAAAGACACTCAAAAGAAATTAATTTTAAGTCTTAATAATTTAGCGATCTGTTTCAGAAGTAAGACATATCGAAAATTATGATTCACTTTAAGAAAAAAAGAATTGCTCATAAAAATGATTCAGATTTTAATTTATTGTTTTAGTAAGGAGCTAAATATCAATACTCTGAAAAAAACAGAATGATAAAAAACTAGTTTTTACTTAAAAATGAACTCAATATTTTTATAATTAGCGAGATAAACAAACATTTACATTATGCCAAAGACATTTTTTTTAAAAAGTGGGAAAACAAGTATCAGATAAGTATGGTAGTGCATGTCTACAGTCCCAGTATTCACGAAGCAGAGGCAAAAGAGCTTGTGTTCCATGCCAGACTGGACTACAGCTACATAGATCATGTCTGAACAGCTCCCCTGCTCCCCCAATCAGAAATAAATATTTCTCCTGTAACCAGGCAAGGTTTCCAGTGGAGGGATTGGAACACCAGCCCAGCCACAAAGCCTACAATCTGTCCCGCCTACAAGATGTACCAGGGTATAAAGGTGGCACAGAAACTGTGGGAGCGGCCAACCAATGACTGGTCCAGCTTAAGGGAACCCACCACTGACACTACCTGGAGGGCCAGGACCCAGAGGCTGGAGAGCTGAGACATAGACCTAAACAGGACTGGAAAAAAGTCAATGAGATGATTCCTAATGATATTCTGCTAGTCTCATAGATTGGTGTCTAGCCCAGTTGTCATCAGAGAAGCTTCACTCAGCAACTGACAGAAACAGATGCAAAGACCCACAGCCAAACATTAGGCAAAACTCGGGGAATCCTGTGGAGGAGGGAGAGGAAAGATTGTAGGAGCCAGAGGGATTGAGAACACTACAAACACCCAACAGAATCTGGGCTCATAGGGGTTCACAGAGACTAGACTAACTATCAAGGAACCTGCAAGGGTCTGACCTTACATATATGCTATAGATGTGTAGCTTGGGTTTCTTGTAGGACTGTGAGAGCACGGGCTGTCTCTGACTCGTGTACTTTTGGGATCCTTTTCCTCCTACTGGGTTGTCTCTTCTAACCTTAATAGGAAGGGAAGTGTCTAGTCCTACTGCAACCTGATATGCCATTTGGTTGCTATCTCTGAGAGGCCTGCAATTTTCTGAAGGAAAATGAAGAGGGAGTAGATTAGGGGGAGAAAGGAAGAGAGGGGAGGGACTGGGAAGAGAGGAGGTTGGTGAAACCGTGGTCATGATATAATATATGAGTGAATTAATAAAGTAAACATAAATTTCTATATTAGCTTAAATCATGATGCTCCAAAGGTAAGTGATTAAACTATCTAGTGAAAGGTAGCCAAAGACTTACTTATTTAGTGGTCCCAAAATATACAGTAGAATGAATGAATGAATGAATGAATACACACACACACACACACACACACACACACACACACACATTGTTCCAGGGTTGTTTGGAAAAAACTGCCTGCATAATACAGCTAAAGCATGCCCTTAATTTATGACCTTCAAGTTTTATATTAATAGTATAACAAGTGATTATTTTATTTAAAAATGTAAACTGAGCATGGTAGCTCCTGTTTGTAATCCCAGCACTCAAGGTGCTGAGGCGAGAGGTCCATGAATTCATGGCCATGGCAGGCTACACAGTGAGTTGGTCATTCTGGGCCACTCAGACTTCCAAGCTAGCTTGAGCTATATAATGTGTTCAAGGCCAGCCTGAGCCTATGATGTGAGACCCTGTATCAAAAACAAGTAACAGCCAAGTGGTGATGGCAGGTCTCTTTAATCCCAGCACTCAGGAGGCAGAGGCAGACAGATCTCTTCGAGTTCAAGGGCAGCTTGATCTACAGAGCTAGTTCCAGGTCAGCCAGGGCTACACAGAAAGACCCTGTCTCAAAATAACAACAACAACAACAACAACAACAACAACACACCAAGTATTTCTCCTTAAAAGTTCAAAGTGCATAAAGAGATGTTCCTGATAAGCAAGTCGACATGTGAGTATTCTAGTTATGCAGAAGGGTAGAAGGGAGGGTGTGTATAAACTAAGAACCCCACCACTCCAGGGTCTGGCTGAGGGGAAGGTTTCTAATGTAGACATGAGTACAGGCAGATGCATCTGCCAAAGCAACGAGTCACCGGTCAGGCTGGGGATAGAATGCACACAGCCTGTGCCTGGCATCCATGAGCCTGGGCTCACTCATTAGCACCCTACAAAGGGTAGAGGACACACACCGGTTACTTCAGGACTTGGGGAAAAACAGAAGAATCAGGAGTTCAAGGGCATCCTCAGCTACACATCTAGTTGAGTACAAGGCCAGCCTGGGCCACGAGACCTTTTCTCCCAAAACAAAGTCATCTGTCTTTAGGGCCACTTAAGAAAGTCTAAAACATTTCACTTGCTGTTATTAGAATATGACCAGAAGCCCTCCATTATTCTGTCCTTATCTTGATATTCATTCATTTAAAATGTCTGTAACCCTCAAGAATGTATCTAGAAACACACATAAAAGCATAAGGGATGCAAAATCCGCACTTACTTATTTGTACTTCCACAGAAGCTGCCCATTCTAGCAGAGAAGACTTTACTAATCATCAGTTGTGGAGGAGATCTAAAAAAGAGGAGATAAGAGGAGAGAAATGTGCTTTTAAATTAGGAGGTCAGTACTAGCGTTCCAGTTCTTACAAGCAGCGCAGGGGCAGCCTCACCGTATGTAGTGTATCTTCAGGGTGGAGCCTTTGTAACTCATTGCGACAGAGCCGAACATCATTTCCCCAAGCATGTTGACATCAGATGCTGGTCTCGTGTACTGCGCACAGGAAAACACAACATGTAACAATGCAATAGAAAGCAGTCTCCCCATCTTTGGGTCTCCAGTTGAGTAGGCTATCATAATGCATCCTAAAGCTACAGATGATCACCTTATAGTTATCGTCTATACAGTGATTACCTGCTATAATTCAAATACTACTGCTTTTAAATCTTCTTTATATACAATATGCTCACACATCTAAGACTATCATCTCCATTTATAAAACTGAACTATGAAGAAAACAGGAAAGCTCTTCTTTGGATACTGAGTAGATCCTGAAAAGAAGCATGGTTTAGTATTATTTCAATCACTGGGTGTGGGCATCTGAATGAGAGTGTTCCCCTCAAACTCGGATGTCCCGACACTTGGTCACCAGCTGGTGTCTGGGTAGGTTTGGGAGGTGTGGCCTTGTATGTCACTGGGGGAGGGCTTTGAGAGGTAAAGACTCCTGCCATTTCCAGTTTGTTCTCTGCTTCATGCTGGAGGTTCAAGATGTGAGACCCTAGCTTCCAGCTCCTGCCACCATGTGTTTGGTTTGCCATCATAGGCTCTGAGTCACCCTCTGGAACCTTAAACCCAAACAATTCCTTTGGTAAGTTACCTTGGCTGTGGTACTTTACCACAGCAAAGAAAAGTGATTTACATTTCAAGCAGGACTTTGTGAGGATCTAAGAGATAAAGGTGGTCTTACTGTTCTAAAACCTTGTAAAAATATTTCAAAACACTCCCAATTTCCAACCAGTCTCTCATGTCTTTTTACCATCTTTTTATTTGAAGGATGGGGTGCCAGCTTTTGACAGAGAAGCCTGGCTTTGCCTGATTGATCTGTCTGCTCTAACAATGGCCGCCATATTCCACTTTCCATCTTCCTTCAAATCTGGTAGACACATTCTAGTTGGCTTTATCAAACATACTTGAGACTATTACCTTCCTACTTGAAAGAAAGGTCTTTCTCAAATCAGCCCCTGAATAGATCTGTTTCCTGGAGGACAGTCCTTCTCACCTGAACTCCCACCGTTCTCCAAATGCTTCATTATTTACAGAGGAAGATCCCCTATGGCTTATTTCTAGGTCGAGACCTTTCCTTCAGCTATAAAGCACCTTAAAAGCAATGGTTCTCAGCCTTCCTAATGCTGTGACACTTTAATACAGCTCCTCGTGTTTTGGTGACCCCAATCAGAAAGTTTTGTTGCTACTTCAGAACTCTAATTTTGCTACCATTATGTTCATAATGTCAGTATCTGACATGCAGGATACCTAACATTTGACCTTGTGTGAGAACCACTCTTTTGGAGACTGTGCTCAGTCATGCTGACACCCTTACTGACAAGACAGAGTGAAAAAGCAAACTAACGGGCTACAGGTGCATCAGCACAGCCAGCCCCTACAACTGTTCTCTTAGCTCAAAGAATAAAGGACTCTCCCACCATTACTTCCCTGAATCATTCCCGTGTTTTAAACTCCAATATATACGTATCTATACACACGCGCGCGCGCGCACACACACACACACACACACACACACACACACACACACACACACCTACCTTACCTTTTCATAATGACAAAGAGGAAATAGAAAGATAAACTTTCGGGGTCCTGTAATAGAGGGTAGATTTATATCTGACTACAGCTCATATCGACTTCTTCCCACTTCAAATACAAGCCAACTGATTTCTCATATTCTCTACTAATAAATTCCACCCACTCTCTCTGTTTTATAATCTGCGTTTTCTTGGAACAAAGACCATGTGCTAACTGGGATTCTCAGCTAGCTTTGAGCTCTATAACCTGTGTACCACACAGGTCTTAAAATTCAGGGCTTGTTTGTGGCTGCTGGGATAATCACCCTGACCTTGTTTTACCAGCAGCAGTAGAGATAAGATTCTGTTACAGATTTGAAAATAAGAACACAGGAAGCTGGTTATTGTGGCGCTTGCCTGTAATCCCAGCACTAGGGAGCTTGAGACAGGAAGATTTGAGATCAGCATGGGTTACATGATCAGTTCCATACCTGGTTTTGCTAGAGGGGAAGGCTGTCTCAAAAATTAAAACAAGCCTGAGGCAGATCATACCTGTAATCCCAGAATTTGGGGAGTGAAGGCAGGAGGATCAGGAGTTGCAGGTCATTCTTGGCTACACAGTCAGGCAGAGGCTATTTGCATCAGAAACAAAAATGACAACAACAAATCAAAACAAGAGCGCCCTCTATTGAGATGCTCATGTCCAAACAGATCACTGGCCGTTCTAGAGACAGCATGTCTTACTTGGTACTTTGGAAGCTGCTCCTTAGCGTGCTGTGAAGATCCCCCAGAGCTCTGAGAAGAGCTGCTGTTGCTGCTGCTGCTGCTGCTGCTGCTGACACTGCCGCTTTCCTGACAGCATCTCGCTGACATTTTAATAGGGACGTCCTCTGCTTTCTGGGTTAAGAGAGGCAGGCAAGGTAAGGGATCATCACGTGTATCAGGCTTTATAAAGTAGAAATCTGTCAAAACATTTAGGTGTCTAAATTGCATTAAAACCAAAAGCTTTGTTTAATTTTTCTTTATAATAACAAAAGCATCATTCCTGGGAGCCTGGAATATTTGGGAAGGGGATACTACCCAGAAAATGGTGGTATGTTTGGGTAGACTGAGACACGGAGATAAATGATAGACAGATATGTTACTCTCTTTAAATAATTCAAGTGTCAGTACCTACATTTACATTTATACCATAAAGTCATAAACACATATTGGTCCCTGTTCTGGTATTTAGATTTCAGTGTTACATAGCCATAATGTATGGCGCTCATGAGGAGAAAGATGAGCAACTAACATTCAAAATGTTATCAACTGCATGGCACTGAGAAAGAAACCTATTAGCCTGGACATGCAGGTTTGTGTCTCTTGTAGCATTCCTAATGCAGCAGGTAAGAAAGGCACCAGGATGGAGCTGTGGAAGATGAGGGCCGAACCCTGGGACAGGAGCAACTGTGAGCCACGGAGCATGTGATGGGAACCTGGTCCTCCAAGGTCAGAGGTAAGAGGATTACCTACTCTCACTTGCTCACTTCTAACTTTTATTGAGAGTGACCCTCACCTGCCCCAGAATAGAACTCACCCTACAGAAGCCTTCTTGAGAAAAAGACTGCTATTGAGTTTCCTCTGCCCTGCCTTTTCTTTTCTCTTTCTTTCTTCCTTCCTTCCTTCCTTCCTTCCTTCCTTCCTTCCTTCCTTCCTTCCTTCTGTAGCATGTGCTAGGGAACCCAAGAATGCAATAGCAGCTTATCTAATCTCCAGTGTGACAGTCACAATGGTGGTCTAACACATGCTTGCAGTCATGTGCAATTCAAACTCATGGTGTTTTGTGCTTATCAATAGGATGTGGTTGAGGAGGGGTTGGATTGGAAAAGGAATGTAAAGAAAACCCAGTATGTGCTGGTCCACAGCAGGCACTCCAGCAGTGATGGAATTTGAAGTTGTATAGGGTTAATCCCGAGCATCCGGCATTCTCTCAACAAGCTCTTTAGCTCCAGCTGTTACTTAATACCACTTAAACCAGAACAGCCTCCCAGAGGGCTGAAAACTGGTGACAGGAAGTCCCATCGGGCTGCAGGGGCACAGAACAATGACCAGTAGTTGGAAATGGCGCCTGGTACAGTAAGAAGGCTACCAACTAGATTCTCCTGCAGCCCTCAGCAAGCTACAAAAATTTTCCTCAGCCTAAGTTGCTTATTTAATTTAATGAGTACTTACTTCAAAGAAAGCCTGTGTCAGGATTATCAAGTTATCCCTGCTTAGGTATACTGACTCCAGTTCCCTAGGAAGTCATTTTCTTCTCTGTCATTGCCACCACAGCAGCTCTAGTGATGGAGTGAGAGTACCCAGCTAAGCCATCTGTCAGAAGCATTTGGAGAGAGACATCTCCTTCCTGTCCAGCAAATAAAGAATCAAGTGCTGGCTCACCTAAGCCTCTGATCCCAGTCTACCATTAAAGCGAATGTGAGTCTGTGCTTCCTTGGCTTTCTCTTCTGTCCACCTAACATGCCCAACCACTAGTGTGACGATTGGCAGTCGGGCAGAATTCTGTAAGTACAGTGCTATTACCCTGCTCGACTGCCTTCAAACCAAACATTTCATTCCTGCAAACAAAGATTCTTAGCAGAATCTAGGACCAGTGAGATGGCTCAGTAGGTAAAACTCTATGTCCCACAAGTCTTGTGACTAGGTTTGATCCTGGGCCCCACACAAAGGTGAAGGTAGAGACCAGCTCCACAAAGTTGTCCTCTGACGTCCACACAGGCAGTAGCAGGCATACTCCCACAGCATAATTGTTAACAAATCAAAATGAGGCTGGAAAACGGCCCACTGGCCTTTTTGGATCAAAGGTCATGTTACAACTGTTCATTTACTTAGCCACAAATTCTATAAACTATCAGAATTTGTTAAGTATGGGAACCAAACGATTAACCAAGAAAAGAGTGAGTACCAGTGGGTTTATCTCATCTGTAAGCATCTGAACAAATAATGAACTGAAGTGAATGGTGAAGCCACGGCGACAGATTAGAGTATTTTGGGAGACCAGGGAGGGCAAAGTTCTTTGGTGTTATATTTATCTTTCCTAGTCTGGCTCAAAGGGGTCAAGATCTTTCCTGCCTTTACTCTCCATCCCAAGTTCCTCCTACCTCCCACCATCCCCTTCCCCACAACAGGGAAATCAATGAACAGTTCCTCAGTCAGAAGGGGTATAAACAGTAGTCTCTTAAGATTCTTCAGTGAGGAAGCTTTTTCATTTTGTTTGACCTTGTGCTACATGATACCTTTTATTTATTTTCGTTTTTGAAACATGGCCTTACTACATAGCCCAGGCTACCCCAAACCCCACTCTTCCTGCCCCAGCCTACCTCGTGCTGGATTAGAAGCATGGGCCATACTTGGCACGTTTACTATCTATGAGGAAATCTGGACAGAATGGCCTTCTCGTCTGGCAAACATGCTAGCACGTTATGAATCTCAGCAATGTGTTTTCTTACTATGCTTGATGCTTACAAAATCCTACTGGATTACAGTCGCCAGCATGGCGTCTGTCTTGCTGTCAGGGTCCACTGCTGGCCTACAATTGCTTTAGTCCCAGCAGTGTCCGCAGAGCCGCTCTGCCTCTCCACCTGCATCCTTGCAGCAGCCCACCACAGAGCAGAGAGGTTGGAGCCGGTCGGTATTTCACACCTGAGCTGCTGTCTCTTCCACCTTCTGCACGGCTCTGGAGTCAAACATGACTTGTCTGCCTCTCCTCTCGCAGTCCTGGTACACTATCAGGCGAATGTCACTCAAATCAAACTCCGAACACGACCAACTGTGAATTCAAAAGAGAGAGAAGTCGGTTATCCGCAATGCTTGGTGTGACCGACCGTGGGCAAACAAATACAATTTCCGGCCAACGTGCTCAGAAATTGGCTGCGCAAATGCTCACAATTCCCATGCCAACAGTGGCAAGGCCACTCTAATAATAAATCACTGGGGAGAAAACACTGCCTTCCACAGTCAGTGTGGTCACAAATGGCAGAAAGAAGTTGCGAGGACACAGAGAAGGCTAAGTCAGATGCCTGGGTTGTGGTGGGAGCACACCAGTTAAAGGAGCACCTATGCCGCTGTGGCTGCCACCCCCTCTCAGGTGGAACTGCCAACATTTCCACAGTGGAAGGTTATTACATTACCTTAGCATGTCTGGCTTGATACAGAGGCTTTGAAATCAAATGCATTTGCTAACCATGATGATTAGCAAAAAGGGACAACACAGTTTGCTCATAAACAAAAGATGTTAAGAAGAAAATTCAGGTTCATGCAGCAGTAAAGAATTCGGTCCAAAAGTAGAAACTAAGGGAACTATTTACAGAGTGTGCATTCAACACATCGTTAGCAATCCATTCAACACAAATGTAGTCTGCATTGTATTCGGGGCTCTGTAGTAGGTGCAAGGGAATCAATAATTAATCAAACCAATTAATCAAACCGACTGGATGCATGCCCTCATGAAGTTCAAGGCTTGGGGGGGAGGTGGTATTATTAACCTAAAACTTACATAAAAATATGTAACTACAAACTGTCTGAAGTTCAAAAGGAAAACTAAAGGACACGAGAGTCTCAGAGCCTGGCATAGTGACTCCCATCTATAAGTTGAGCACTCGGGAGTCTAAGGCAGAACTGCTGCAGAACTAGACCATCCTGATTACACAGGAAGACCCTGGCTCAAAAGAGTGAGATTTAAGGAGACAGGCACAGAAGTCACTGAGGACTTAAGTCTACTTTTAAACCAGATATGAAGAATGACCAGTTAACACCAACACCACAAAACAGCAGAGTGCAGCACAGGAAAGGGAGAGAGGAAAGGCGGGGAGAGCTGGCCTATGAGGTCGGGGAGTTGGGGGATGGGACTGAAGCAGGCCCAGACAGGATAAGCTCTGAACACAAAGAGCAGCCAAGGAAAGCAGATGGTTGATAAGATCAGATAGCTGACTGCCCTAAGAAAAGCAGACGTGGGAGTGGAAGGCAGGGGAGCCAAGCCCCTCACACTGCTTGCTGCAGAGACCAGCAGCAGAGGTGGGGAAGAGACAGCTTAAAGCAGAATCTAAAAGGCGTACCTGAAGCAGAAGGGTGTTCAGGCAGACTCTGCTATAGGATACGGGGAAGACACTGAAGGGGTGGTGACAAATGGACAGGGGGACAAGTGAAAACTTCACAGTAGACCGTGTAAATATAGCCAGGCTCAGGTGGATTCAAACCCAAAGACTTTCCCCTTCCATTTTGTCACTGGACTGATCAATGTTTAACTGCTGACCTCACAAACGTGCTCTGTGGATTAAGTAAAAACGTAAAGGGCTTCACACAAGCTTGGCATACATATAAGCTCCAAAAGCTACATGCTCCCTCCCAGAAGTGAGAAGGCCATGGTTTTGTGAGAAGCTGGGCACCCTTGGTCCTTCCCTGTTTCAAGCAATGGCAGTTAATTTGAAGCACATTCTCTGAGGGGAGCAGATCTGTTCTCTTAAGCAGGAAAAACAAAAAATAGAAAGTTCTGGTTGTCCCTTCTGTCACCAATGTGTTTTCTAAGTTGTGCCTTGTAGCCTTGCCCTCTGACATGGAGCACAGTGGCAAAATTTATTTTGGAAACTATTTTCCTCTGCCCTTAGGTCAGAGGCAGTCAGTGATCAAGGTATGACCAATGAGACAAGCCACATGACCCCAAGCTGATGGGTGGAAGCCACCCCACACTTACAGCCCAGCCTACATTTCATGACGGGTATGTGTGTGTGTGTGTGTGTGTGTGTGTGTGTGTGTGTGTGTGTGTGTGAGAGAGAGAGAGAGAGAGAGAGAGAGAGAGAGAGAGAGAGAGAAGAGAGAGAGAGAGAGAGTCACTGTGGAGAAAAGCAGAAGTGGAGTGGAATGAGGACCTGCTAGCACGCAGACCAGTGACCCTATGAATGCAGTATTCCTGTAGATGTCAGTCAAACCAGGTCTGATGACGAGGACCCACGCTGCCAAATTTTAAATGTATGAAAGGCTATTAAAACTCTCTCTGGCTGGGTGTGGTGTCATATGCCTTTGACCCCAACACAGAGGCTGGTAGATCTCTGTGAGTTCCAGGCCATCCTTGTCTACACAGTGACCTCCAGGACAGCCAAGGCTACAAAATAGAGAGACTCTGTCTCAAAAACAAAACAAAACAAACCCAAAACAACAATAAAACTTCCCACCGAAATGTATGTTAAAGCCACAAAGGCTGGGGAGTGGGAGAGATAGCTCAGTGGTTAAGAGCACTGACTGCTCTTAGGTCCTGACTTCAATTCCCAGCAACCACACAGTGGCTCACAGCCATCTGTAATGGGACCTGATGCTCTCTTCTGGTGTGTCTGAAACATAAACATAAAATAAATAAATAAATCTTGGAGAAGGGGGAGGAGGAGGAAGAAGGCATGGTAACTCTTAGATACAACTCAGTAGGAAGGTGCTTGCTTAACATTTACAAAAGCTCTGGGATCCATCCCGAAACCATAAACCAAACAAACAGTATCTGGGGTAATGTTATTACAAGTGAAAAACAAAAAACCAAAGATTTAATCCCAAAGCATGGCGGCACATATCTTTAATGCCAGTATTCCCACTCGGAAAGCAGAGGCAAGCAGATTTCTGACTTCGAGGACAGTCTCCTCTACTTAGCATGTTCCAAGCCACTCTGATGTGAGACCCCGTTTCAAAAAGGGGAGGGAGAAAGAGGAAGAGAGGGAGGCGGGGGATGGGGGCAGGAAGGAAGTCAGGCAGGCAGACAGAAAGAGACTTAGTCTCATAGTATCTTGTACAGTTTGAATTTGCTCATAAAATCACATTCTGCCAAAGTGGCAAAGTTTACAAAGCAATTCTGGAGGACTATCGGTTTAAATTTCAGTTAGGCTAAAGATAACATCTATAGAATGATTCAAATTCAATAGTGATCATAACATTTTATTAAATCCATATTCTTTTTCATTAAAAAAGGTAAGAGCTGGGGTTGGGGATTTAGCTCAGTGGTAGAGCGCTTGCCTAGCAAGCACGAGGCCCTGGGTTCAGTCCCCAGCTGGGGGTGGGGGTGGGCTTGGTGTGGTGGTATTTAGCTATAACCACAGCACTTTTCAGGTAAAAGGACTGCAAATTTGAGGTTAGCCTAGGCCCTACAGTGATTTCTAGATCTGTCTGAACTGCATAGTAAGACCCTGTCTTTAAAAAAAAAAAAAAAAAGAGGAAGAAGAGAAAGTTATATATATCTTGAAATCTTGGAATGTCCAACTTTTTTTTAAACCCAAACTCAAAGTAGTTCATAAGAAAGGAGAAAAACTCTATTCTTCTCCCATATAATTTTTTTTTTTTGGTTTAATAGCCAATCGTTATTTTGACATTTGCCACCAGGAATATTCCTAGAAAAAACTACAGCCAAGTATGGCAATGAGATTCTCTAGAAGACAATCTCAGCCTCAGTTCTGCCTGATTTATAGTCTGGGGGTCTGAGGCAGCTTCTGTAGGGAGAAAGAGAATCTACAAAAAGGAGATGGCATAAGCCACTTCCCAGATGTTAGAAAGAGAAAACCTACTCCCCCACGTGGTCCTCTGCCCTCAGCTTCTGCGCCATGACCCAGATGTACAAGCGCTAAGCATATGTTTAAAAGGTAAGAAACAGGTAAACTTCACAGTGCCATTTGGTTAGAACGTCCTATTTCTCAGATCCCACAGCAAGAGCACAAAGCGCGAAACCAAAGCATGAATCTATTTCCCTGAAAGGTAACAGTAGGAATGACGCAAGGGATCTGAGGGATAGAACACACGTCTGTTTGAAGTATATGTATGTATGTATGTATGTATGTATGTATGTATGTATGTATGTACTATAGACCCACAAGGTCAGTCCGGACTATAGAACAAGACCCTGTTGCAAAAATAAATAAAAGCCAAAGTCACTCTAAAAAGGTTAAATAAGATATATACCATGTATTATAACAACTATGTTATGACTATAGCTGTGTTCCCCCACCTCCAAAGCCTTCCCCAAGATAGATAGATGTGCTGGGGTCCTAACGAGCCACACCTTGTTTAGAAAGAAGGTTTGGAGATGTACAAGCTAAAGTGTGATCATGCTGCAGTAGAATGGGCGTGAGCCTCAGGATTTCAGTCCTCTTTAGACTGAGACTTGTGCACAGGCACAGGAGTAGAAGAACAAGTCCTACCCCGGAAAACAGCACAGACGAGGCAAATGGTGCCCAGCGCACTCTTGGGGGCCCTTGGGTGGGTCTCCTGCTGAACAGTCATGAGCTGAATGAGATAGAGAGGCTGGTTTAGAATGTATGTAGACTTCAAATACTCAGCCAAAGAATCTCTATTTCTTTTCCTAATGATAATGTGCTAACTCCAAGTTTCCAAGACAGGAAATGACAGGATCTTAGGTAGAGAGCTGACCTCAGGCGAGTACAGTCTCAGGGCAGAGGTTCAGAACCTCAAGACCCCTTTGGCAAACCTCTATAGTCAACAATATTTATATTACAATTCATAACAGTGGCAAAATTTTATGTAGCAACAAAAATAACTTTATGGCTATTGTCACCATAGGATGAGGAACTGTATTACAGGGTCACAGCATTAGGAAGGGTGAGAGCCACTGCTCTAGGATACTCAAAGTTTCTAGGAGGGACCCTTCCCAAGAAGCAAGGTGGTCCTTATGTTCTTTGTGGCACACAATCTGCTATGTTCCAGAAGACCAATTCCTGTGTTTACTGTTACTATAACATGTAATACCAGTATGTCCAGGTCTGAAGCCATGTTCTGTGACGCCCTTCTTAGTCTCAGCATAAGGGAGCAATATTATATAGCCAAAGTAAACGCATGCGAAGAATGTCAAGGCAGTCCTGTGATCCAGCAGTGTCAATATTTAAAGAGTCAGCTAGGATAAGGAACTTTAAGCTATCCAAGTGAATGTTACTAAAGCCAAACTATGCAAGTATGGTTGTACATAGCCATACATGCCCATAACCCCAACATGAAGGCTGACACAGGAGGAGGAGCACCAGTCCCTGACCGCCTGGGTGACCCGGCGAGACCCTGTCTCAAAGTAGCAGTAATACGAACAACAGAAACTCACAGATGCCGTCAATTTGCTAGGCAATTCCTGCCTGGGCACTGTGTGCCAAGCGGTGTCCCAGGCACTGGGACAGGTGGTAGGTGGATCATGGCCTCTGTTGCCATAAAACCTACTGAATCATAAAGACACAGCCCCATTGCTCTTAAATACACTCTTTGTTTACAACCCTCACATGTTCCTGCCTCTCACTCACAAGTCAAATTCTAAATACAAACAGAAATCTCTCCAAAAGTTTGAGGGAGGCATGGCGGCACATGCCAGTAATCAATCCAAAGACTATGTTTGAGGCAGCAATCATAATTCATCTTTTCAGCACAAAATGTTCACTATTTCCTACCCAGCAGCAAGCTATTTCTTTTGAGAAAAGCAAAACAAAGAAAAAAACACAGATGGCAGTAACAGATCCGCAGTTCATGTAACAGAGGTCCTGATATTAGTGTTCACTGCAGTAAACAGAGTCACCTATCCAAAATGACTTTCTTATTATCTTTATTTATGTGCGTGTGTACATATGTACAGTACTCTTGGAGACCAGGAGTCAGAGCCCCTGAGCTGGAGTCATAGGCAGTTGTGAATGGCATAAAATGGGTGCTAGGATTCAAACTCTGATCCTCTGCAAGAACAGTGGGTGCACATAACCAACTACTGAGCCATCATTCCAGCCTCAACAGCTGCTACCCAGAACTCTGACGTTTTAGAAAAGTACTAACTCTGGCGTTGAGCTTCCCCAAACCTGGTGCCTTATGTGACTTACAAGTTTGTAAAAAGGCAGATTAAGCACAAAAGCAACTTCTGTGAAGCATAATTCACAACCAAATCAGATACAGAATCCCTTAGCAGAATTCTTGAGTGCCAGATGTTTGAGAATTAAGATTTTGTTTTTAGACTTTAGAAAGCTGCATATACCACATATTATGTAATACGTCCTTCACAGTGTAAGAGGCAACCAAACTCCCAAATCAAATCACAACCGCCCACATGATGAATATTTAATACAAATACTAGTTAAGTACAAACATTAGATGGAAGCTAAATACAAATATTATAGATAGCTTTATATCAGTCCAGATCACTTGTTGATTTTTCAGAAATGTTAAGATTTTGGAAATGCAGCATAAAGGAGTGCAGAACCATTGGTAGTTACTTACTATACCTAAAGGTGAGACCAAAAGGATGCATAAACTTGCAGGTCTGTACATTTTTCCTGGGCATAAATATAAATGATCCCTATTCAAAGATGCAAGTCAAAGGTTTATGCCAAGGAAGTTGTACCTCTGAGCTTGTTTTCCATTCCCCAATTCTGAAACAATACTATAATGGTAGCAAAGGTCACAGGCTAAAATTCGCCTATGTCCATACATAATCTGTTTGCACAGTAACAACAAAACATCACAGTATGTGTCATAGTGTAGCCTGAGGTTTGGGAACTAGAAAAAGGAACTATCCAGCAAAGAAGACAGTTTATTCTGTCTTTTTTGAACTCAGAGTCACATCAGGTAAACCTGGAAAGAGGTAGTAACACTGTGTGTGTAGCATTCACAGAACCATCAGCCACACTCAACTCTCCAGGGGCCACCATGCACAGAAAAGAGCAGAACACTGCCCTGGATGTCAGAAGGCCTGAAGCCAAGAGTCAGCCTTTCTCACGACATCTTACTCCAATATTTCTACTCCTATAAAATAATGGAGTGGTCTAAAATCATCCTGCCTAACTCTCCTCTTGCTTATGTACATAACTGAATGTGTATGGGACAACTGGAATAGATGGCTGTACAAAGAACACCTTACTGAGGTCTACATTACCTCATGGTATCCCTTACCATGCCATGTGTAACCTACACCTTAAAAACCATACTTTTAAAAAATAAACTCATTTTCTTTTTTTTTTTTTTTTTTTTTTGGTTCTTTTTTTCGGAGCTGAGGACCGAACCCAGGGCCTTGCGCTTCCTAGGTAAGCGCTTCTACCACTGAGCTAAATCCCCAGCCCCAACTCATTTTCTTTTTATGTGCATGTAAGAGTACCACATGTACTAGATATCTACATGAGAAACAAAACAAAACACAGACCTTCCACTCTTTACAAAGATCAAAATTAATGACAAACCTAAATGTAATGCTCACAACTCTATAACTCAGCCAGATGTGGGGCTCATGCCTGCCATATCAGCACTGAAGAAGCTCAAGTTAAAGGATCACCTAGGTTTGGGATTAGCCAAGGCTATACACAGTGAGTTCCAGCCCAGACCGCCCAGCGTGCAGACTAAAGTTCTTGTCCCACAAACAAACAAACAAACAAACAAACCAACCAACCAACCAGAGGACATCTACAAGAGAAAATATAGATGACTTTAGAGCATGGTCAACAGTTTTTACATACAACGTCAGAGACATGGTCCACAAAACAAATTACTGGTAAGATAAATTACTAAAATTTAAATTTAATCAAATTTATCAATTCTATCAAATATCGTCAACTGAATAGAAAGACAAGCCACTAACTGGTAAAAGAAAACATCTAGTGGGGCTGGAGAGATGGCTTAGCAGTTATGGACACTGACTGCTCTTCTAGAGGTTGTGAGTTCAAATCCCAGCATCCACATGGTGGCTCACAACCATCTGTAATGGGATCTGATTCCTTCTTCGAGTGTGTGTGAAGACAGAACACTCATAATAAACAAACAAACAAACAAACAAACATTTTTTAAAAAGAAAACATTTACAGAAGACATATATAATAAAGTATTGTTCTTCAAAATAAAGAGGCCTTAAAACTTGATAAGAAAGCAAGCATGGGAGGGACCTAGTGGCCCATGTCTTTAATCCCAGCACTTGGGAAGCAGAGGCAGGTGGATTTCTGAATCTAAAGCCAGCCTGGTCTACATAGTGAGTCCCAGGCTAGCCAGGATTACATAGAAAGACTCTATCTCAAAAACAAAACCAAAAAAACGAACCAACTAAAGAACCAAGCAAAAACAAGCAAACATGCAGCTGGGAAGAAGGCACAGTGGTTAGGAGTGATTAGGTTTGCAGAGGACCTGAATTCAGTTCTCAGTGCCCACACGGTGCCTGACAACCAACAGGCACCAGGCACGCACAAGGTGCACACACATAAATGCAGGCAAACACTTATGCACCTAAGATATTTTTTTAATTTTAAAAAGAAAGCATGATTTAAAAAGTAGACGAGATGTGATGAGGCACTTCACAAAAAGAACAGGTAGCATGGACAGTGTTCCCCATCTTATGTCATTAGAGCAATGCAAATCAGCCCGGCAGTGTTACAGAGGCAAAAGGACCCTACAAGTTCATGGTTAGTCTGGTCTACACAGTGAGTTCCAAGTCAGCCAGGGCAACGGATAAGCTCCTGTCTCAAAAACAAAACAAAAGGAAAGGAAAGACCCAGGAAAATGCAAATCAGAAGTGAGGTATCAACTAAAAATCAATATTGAGAGTGAGCAAAATGTAGAACACAGACCATCCAAATGTTGGCTCTCATGCTCTGGGAGATAACCTGGCTTTACCTTACCAACCGGAGCACAACCTTTCTCTCATGATCAACAGCTGAGCTTCTTGCTATTAACCAAATGAGACGAAACACACATGCAAAACCACAGCGGTTTGCAGCAGCTTCACTGATGAACTGCAAACACTTGGATGGGGAAGTTGCTCATTAGGTAAGAAAAAAGCCAGCAGATGATTCGGAACTAAGAAGAATTGAACTATCAAGTCATGAATAGACATGATTAACTTTCAATGGCTATTTCTAAGTGAAGGAATCCAATCTGAAAAGGTTATCTGTTGTATGATTCTAATCAAATGGCATTCTATAAAAGATGGTTTCTACTTAGGAGACAGATGAAGCTGATTTCCAGGGTACTGGAAGTACTCTGTAAGACTCAGCTGTCAAAACCATCAATGTATAACATGAAGAGTGGACTCAAATATGAATTGACTCTGGGTGATAATGTGTGCCGTGGTGAAGAACGTTCCAGTGTATGGAGACTAGGTGTATTTCTGGACCTCTGCATGTTCTGCTTAGTTTTGCCCTGTGGCTGAGTGTGGTATTGGTTTACACTCAGGTCACCACCAGGGCTTGCTGCTCACGGTTCAGCACTTAACCAGCTTTTGAAAATAATGATATAGCTGTCTCCTGAGAGGCTCTGCCAGAGCATGACAGAAGCAAATGCCCACAGCCAACCATTGCACTGAAAATGGGGTCCCCAGTGGAGGAGTTATCGAAAGGACTGAAGGAGCTGAAGGGGTTTGCAACCCCGTAAGAACAACAATGCCAACCAACCAGGGTTCCCAGGGACTAACCCACCATCCCAGGAGTACACATGGAGAGACCCATGGTTCCAGCTGCATATGTAGCAGAGGATGGCCTTGTTGGGCACCAATGGGAGGAAAAGCCCTTGGTCCTGCCAAGGCTGGACCCCCTACTGTAGGGGAATGTCAGGCAGGGAGGCAGGAAGGGGCGAGTGGATGGGGAGGGGGAACACCCTCATGGAAGAAGGGGGAGGGGAATGGAATAGGGGGTTTATGGATGGGAAACCGGGAAAGGGGATAACATTTGAAATGTGAATAAAAAAAAATCAAAAAAAAAAAAAGGAAGAAAGAAAGAAAGGAAGGAAGGAAGGGAGGGAGGGAGGGAAGGAAAGAGAAAGAGAGAGAGAGAGAGAGAGAGAGAGAGAGAGAGAGAAAGAAAGAAAATAATGAAACAGTAAGACAGGCTAAACCAGAGCCTGACTCAACAGGAAGGAGAACAGGAGAGCCAGGAACTGTGGAGCAGTCCAACAGGCACCCAGGCTCAGCACGGGAAATCAAGCAGTTGCTCAATGGCTGGCCTGCAGACTGCAGTGACGAAGGGCCACTGTCACACTGGCCTGGATTACATATGGTGACTAACAAGTGCCCAGCTACCATCAAAGCTTATCAAAATAAGTCCCAGACAAAACTTAGGTCAGTCATCTGCTTCTGTGACAATCCCTTGGATGTGTGCTGCTGACTCTCTCCTAGTAATGGATGAGTCCTAGAAGAGACAAAAACTTCCCAAAACTGTTGCAGTATTAAATTCCCACAGCATTCCTTCTGGATTCCCTTAGCCTCAGACTACATTCCCAAACCAGAATCACCCAGCAGTGGGGATTTGCTCTACAGTCGACAAAAGAGAATTCCTCATTGCACATAAACAGTGAAGTGGGAAGGGACCTGGGGAGGGCAGACCTTGGACACATTCAACACTGACAGTCACACCCAGCAGTCACGAACGCATGATGGCCAGCTGCCTGCTCTTTTGGCTGGGGTTTTCATTTGTTTGCTTGTGTTGTGTTTTGTTTTCTCTCCCTGTTCCATTCAACCTGTCCAACTAACACATTTCCTATTAAGCAGAATGTTTTTCACAGTTTCTGTGTACAGAACACAGTGAAAAATACTTCCCACGCCTGGAGCCTATAGTTACACTTTCTTTTAAGGGCCTTTTACGAAAGTCTTCAGAATTCTGCATTTCCCACCTTAGTGTCTCTGCCTTTAGGTCTACAGCTGGTGTTGTGGCCCCGACTTAGTAACCCTCCATACCATGGTCCGCTTCTCGTCACTGAAAAGAACTTGCTAGCCACTTCCGACCATCCGCAGCTTTTCCTTGTGAAATGGTTTTCACCCAAGGGCTCCTCTCCCCACCTTGCTGCTGATGCAGTGTGGTTTTGGCGCTGGGGATGGACCCTGGGCATGGCCCAGGCACAGTACAAGCCCCACCTGAGTTCCTCCCAGCCCCCACGACACACGACACAATTTCTTCTGAACTCAAACTTGCAGATCTGAAACTGCAGAGCACGACTGACTCTGAAGTGTTTATTTCATTTCCTCACTACTCCAACGACAAGGCGAGGCCAGGCCAACTTTCCTCTGACACTTGAGAGACTGCTTCTTATATGTACAGCTGGTAAATATTCCCAAGATTCTCAGATTTTATAGGAAAAAAATGAAAAATTAAAAATCAGCAGATTTGCTACAATCTACATTTTAAGGACGGCAAAAGAAACGACTATTTGAAAACTATACTGCATACCCAGCCTACTGCAAATTTACCAGATTTCAACTCAGTCTTAGAAAGGAGTTCTTTATTGGCAAACCGTTTAAAATACAAATTTTTTGGATCCTGATTTCTGGAATTCCATGAACTGTTGTCATTATGGAAAACAGGAATATGGAAGTGAAGATACGGAAGACTGCTTCTACCCGTGAGCTACACTGAGATGCCAGAATGCACTTTCTTCTGGGCTGTTGCCAGCACTGGCTGCCAAGGGGCCAATGCTACCTACATGTACCACGTGACTGCTGTACCTGCTGGACCTTTCCTTTTCCACATAATTGGACACTCATGAGGGGGACAAAAGCAAGTAAATAAAAAGCCGGAGCTTATCAATATACTCCACTGAGACCTGAAACAAATAATTTAAGGTGCATAAGAGCAAAAAGTGAGCTGTGCATTTCTCTGGCTGCCACATGGCTTTGGCAAACAGTGAGCAGTTGGGAGCCAGATCCCAACTGTGCAAGCTCTGGTCAATAATTTACAGCTACCATTGGGGTTAGTCAAGGCTCTAAAATGAATTCTGGAAATCAGCACATTATATAAGTAACAAATAAATGAATATTGTATATATGTGTATATGTATGTGTGTATGTATTTCCTTTTATTTATTTATGTCTGTGTGGCTCTCAAGTAATACACACACACACACACACACACACACACACACACACCCCATAGCACCCATCTGGAGGTCAGAAGACACTTTGTGGGGAGTCTGTGCTCTCCTTCCACTGTGAGAGAGCTGCAGATTGAACTCAGGTTGACAAGATTCACAGCAAGCACCTTTCTTTACCTGCTGAGCCATCTTATCAGCCCACACATGCATTTTTAAGATTGTAGGAAGGGGAACAGAGCAGAAAAGGCAACTGGTCTGACCCGAAATGAATTCCTGTGAATTTCAAACGCACGTTTTCCTGGGCGGGGCAAGACCCTTGTGTTCTGGAGGTGGTCCAAACTGCCCCTGGAAGAAACAAACTTGGCCACTGAGCCACTAAGCTCCCCTGAGCACTGAATCAGACATGCGGACAGAAGACAGCATACCTGTGCTCACTGTGGAGGACTGGGCAACAAGTGCTAAGCAGACTGAGGCAGCGCAACACTGCTGTGAGCAGAGTCAGATTGGTGACAGAGGGGAGACATGTTCGACTGCTCCTGGTTGCTATGCCCCTCTGGATGCTGCCAGCAAAGCTGGAGTCAACCGAGTGCAGCCAAGTCATTCTGAATACACTTACGGTTTTACCATAAAGTCATTACTGCACAAAACTCAAATACAGAAAATATACCTTTAATCCTTTCAGCGCTAGGAATAAAAATTTAAAAAAATTTTAAGTAAAAAAAAAAAAACAGGTTGCAAAGTGTTCTATGATATTTAAAGTAGTATCTAGGTGAAAAGTATAAGTCATAACGAGAAGATTATTGAAAGTATGAAAAGCATTGGAGTTAATATTCTTTGTGGATGGCCTCCCCAAATAACATTTAGGGGATCTGGAAGTCTGGAAGAATAAGAAAGTAGAAGCGAGACTGTCCTAATGATGCAGCTTAGAACTCCCAGGGGAGGCTTTGAAACAACCTGAGCCTACCCCATAGCTCAGCAGCAGGAGTGGGACTCAGAGCTAGTGAGCCCTGTGGTGTGACTCCCAGGCGTAGCTCCGCTAACCCCCACCACTCAACTCTTCTTTCTTGATGAGCAGTATCGAACACACAAACAAAAGTGACATCTTTAGTTTTCCTATGTTCCATGTCATTCATTAACCTCTTGCTCTATGAACAGGTGCTTTTGGAAGAGAAGATAGCATGTGAACCAACTGTTGGGAAATGACCGCTTCAATTAAGTTCCACTATAGAGAAACTAATTCTTCCAAAGTTGATAAAGGGGCTGGGAGAGATGGCTCTGTGGTTAAGAGCACTGACTGCTCTTCCAGAGGATCCAGGTTCAATTCCCAGAACCCACATGGTAGCTCACGACCATCTGTAATTCCAGTTCTAAAAGATCTGACGTCCTCTTCTGGCCTTCACGGGCAACCGGCATATAAGTGGTGCACAGAAATACAAGCAGGTGAAACAACCCACGCATAGAAATAAAGTAAGTAAATAAAAAAAAAAAAGAGGCTAAAATAACGAGAAAGACTCTAAGTGGTGCAGGTCCAACTGTGTTCCTTATGGCTAAGCTCACGATTCGAGTTACTCTGTCATAACACAGCCTTCTCATGAAAGGCGTTTTCCAGAGTAGAACCAGGTTCTCCTCCGTAGCCGGCTTCAAGCACTCACAAAGCTGGCCTATCCCAAAGCACATCTCCAGTCCTTGCCCCATCCCATCCTCTGGTGCTCAGTGTGCTAAGTTAAAGCTTTCACCTTATAAAACTCAGGGTTCCAAATGAGGACACAACTGATTCCGTAAAAGTTGGCCCCAGCAGAGGTAATGAAAACTTAAGACGCTAAGATAGTAACAGACTACTAAGAGCCACTAAGGATACCTGTCTTTTCTACAGAGGAAAGGACTTGTTTCTACAAGCCACCAATAACCACATTTCTCCTATGTAAAACATTCTTGAAAACATAATTCAAATCAATAAAACTTCTTATAGTCTAGTAAGGTTAGTATTTTCCAGACTTAAATAGAACTAAACATTCATACCTGTGATTGAGCACCATGGAATTTGTGTCCCGTCCTCCTCTGGCACATTTTGAGATCTTTGCACATACAAGTGTCTTGAAAATCCTCCCAACACCAGAAGTGGCATCAGTCACACATCTGGCTGACTCTTGTTGGCCTACTGGCCAATTTGTACTGTTTGCTGTACCACCACACATCTCCGGAGGGCACAGATGCTCTTCAGTTGATCCTGACCATCAGTGTGGACTAGAGCATTCTGGAAAGTTCCTTCGTTATCTGAGGATATTCCACAGTGACGAGCAGCAGCTTCAGTCTAAAGATCACTTCACTCCACTCCAAGCCCAGCACGAGAGCCAAGCTACTACTAACTTCCTCTTTTAGGAGCTTTAAAAAAAGGAACGTTCATTTATCATGTAAATGAAGCCCAGGATGACTTCTAGAAGCGGATGTGCTCTCAGTAAACCCATAATAAAAGACAAGTACAAATCTCTCCCTGCTTCTCCTAAGCCTGTACTCTAGTGCACGCAACAGGTCCAGCAGCTTGCACTGACTCATACCATCTGCATCCCGAGCTGAGTTTACACGCAGTCCTGCCTTCACTAGTCACGAGCCCAGCTCATGTGGCTCTGGGTAAACCTTCAGCTGCAAGGTTGCTCTGACATTGGCCACACCACCCTCTTAATGGTTCTCATGTGAGTATGTATCAGCTGACAGCTGCTACTCCAACCTTGCAAAACTCTGTCCACAGTGAGGGAAGGATGGTTACCCACAACAGTCAAATGGAGATCTTAATATGTAGAAGACGATGTGTGGGATGAGAAGCAGAGTCGGGGCACGTCTGGCCGTCATGAGTGGGGACGGGGGAGTAAGGATAATGAGAGCAACTGACAGTAAAAAGCCTCCTAACTCTTGCGTTGAACTCCTGGGCATATTCAAGCTGAGAAAGCCCTGAACTACCTGAATACCAGAACAATTCTGGCTTCTGACATCAATATAGCTCACCTAGGTATGAGAATGTTATGCGATAAATTTGAGCTGGTGGTTCGTGGAGAAAGTGTTTTCCCTAAAAGAATAAGATCCACAGGTCCCTTAAACACAGGTCAAGGCTAGAGACAAAAACAGGGCGGTACTAATTCCTTTTGCCTGGAATTGGGTTGAAGAAAGTAGTACTGGGTCTATCCCTAAGGTCTGGTGGATTCTTCCTACACTCTTAGTCCTAAAAGTTATCTTTATAAATTATCCACTAATGTAAGGTAAGGAAAACTAACGATGCCAGGGCCAGGCCGCAGTTGCCTTAAGACACTTTACACGCCATACATGAGACCGGAGGCTCCCTCGCACCCGAGGCCCCCAAATGAAATAAAAAACGAAGCCGTCCCAAGTAATCAAGATTGCGACACACCTATGAGGACAAACTGTTTTCTCTGTGGCAATCGCTAAATTGATGGTATCAGGATAGACACAGATAGGGAGAGAATGAATTCCTTTTGGCAGGAAGGGGCTTAAAGCTTGGACTACAGGCCACAGTCTGGTCATGGGTTCTCTTTTTTCCTTTGAACTGTCTAAAATAACTTTAAAAAAAAAAAGAAAGAATATTCAAATTATTATAAAAAATAGTTCCATATTAAGGGACGGAGCAGCTTGGGGACACAAATGGCCTACTAAAGAACAAATTCAGTATCTCCCAGTCATCTGATGCTCAGACTAAGCTTGCTAAAGAAACAAGGACAGGCTCAAGACTGATTAAATATGGCTTAAACTGCGGGTGGTGGGGGGCGGGAGGAGTGCGGATAGGAGGATGGCACACACCTTTAATCCTAGCACTGGGAGACAGGCAGGCGGATCTCTGTGAGTTCAAGGCCAGCCTAGTCTACAAACCGAGTCCAGGACAGCCAGGGTTTGTTACACAGAGAAACCCTGCCTCAAACAAACAAGCAACAAAAAAGGGCACAAATACTAAATTCTATACAGCAGAAGCACTAGGGAAATGCACCTCACTTTTGTGTAAAATATGAATTTGGAGGCTGATTGGTAGAATGTTTGGCCAGCATGCCTGAAGCCTGACATTCAGTCCCCAGCACCTCACAGAGTGGTGAACCACATCAAGTCTTAGCACTGGGGAGACAGAGACAATCTGAGACTAGCCTGAGGGACATGAGACTGTCTTAAACAGTTAATAATAAAACAAATGATATTTGCCTTAAAACGTCCATCTGTAATTGACTAGTATCTAAGGAAAGATCATAAAACACTCATTTTTAAAGGGAAGGGAGACTAAGATAGAACCCAGGGGCTTTATACATGCTAGGCAAGTATTCTAGTCATTGTGCTATACCACCAGCTGTCATGAAATTCTTTTTCAACATTATACACACACTTAGCAGTTTAGCCACAAAACTGGAATTTCCAAAGTAATTCCAAATAATGTCATAAATACAACTATTTTATCCCCTACCCAAGATAAGTGTGTATGTATAAAATAATTTAAAACAAGAGTAACAGACCAAAGAAAGCATGACATTTGGATGATAAGGGAGCTGACTGCATCTGGATGGGATTCTCTTAACAGAAACTAAAAGAACCTCACTACTTAACCCCTTCCTTAATCAGTAACTATATGCCCCCAATGGGAATCTTCCATATGACCCAGGTCCCTGTCCCCTTTTTTAATACCTACTGCATGTTTATTTTTCTATAATAAGTATGCTGTAGGACATTTAGTAGTTTATAAATTCTTAGCATATAAAAAGTGGGTCTTGGCATTGTTCTGTGAGCCACAGAGAGAATTTTACCTTTGGTGTAGACACTTCTGAGGGCTTAGAATGCATTCCATATTTGCATCATGTCTCTGTGACAGACTGTCTGTAATACTGTACAACCTCCCCCTGCTACTAAGTTCCCACAGAGGCTTGGAGATCTTGTGGTCATTCCAATCAATATGACTCACATCATATCTTATGAGAAAAAAAGACATCGAAACTTACAAAAAAATGTGAAAGCAACATTTTCTCTCTACATTTCCTCTCTATGTTCCTTAATCTTTAACTCTGTAATTCAAAATCTGATAGAAATAAATAAAATACAAAAACCACACCATCATACTTAATTCTGAAGCCTCTTTTCTACCCAAATCGTCTCACATTAAATAAGTCTTCAAACTTCTGCAGTAAATGAAAAACAACTGTCTCACCACAACCATCTTTCTGAGACATGAGAGCGCTCCCAGGATTGACAGAGGTAAGAAAAGGTATATTGGTATCTCCTGAGCTCAACACTGCTGTTTATTTTGAATCATCTTTCTCCTGAAATGGAACCATTCACTCACATGGGTCCTCACATTGTGAAACCTCACGTCCCCCAATGATTACCAGTTTTACTTGTGGCCCTACTCATGGTGGCCTTCCCTATTTCCCTCACAAAGCTCAGCCACACATCACAGAAAACAGAGGGCACCTAAAATCATTGTCTGTGGTCACTGACTAGACGCCACAGCTCAGCTGCAGCTGCCACACTGCCTGCAACCTCTGCTGCCTCAGCTGGCTGGGTCATAGCACAGCAAGCCTCAGGTGCTAGGAGGCAGGGCCAGAGAGAACAGAGGTGCAAGGGAGCCCTGCAGTATCTGAAAGGCATGGACTACAGGCTACAGTTGACACCAGGGCCTCACAAATGCTATATATGTGCTCTACTCCTGACACAGTCCCAGCCTGTCAGTTGTTTAAACTGCTGTTGCACTGTTTCCATTCACAAATCCCAGGACTGAATCAGTCCTACAAAACAGCAAGTTTTGACCAGTGAACAGCGAATCACTTAGATAGCAACTGTACTTAATGTCCACTGCGTGTAATGAGAACCTCTGATCACCCACAGCACTGTTTCCTGTCATGCAGTCTTCTCCAAAACCATTCAGTACACTGCTGCAGGACCACCTCCACTCCAAGACTGGACACCAGGGGAATGTGAGCTTCCACACCTGATGCAGAGTTAGGAGAACTAAAGGCAGGAAAGTTTCAGGTTAAATACTGGTGCATTTGCGTATCTCTCTAACCTCATACTGTGAAAGGGGAAGCAGTGTTCACAATACATAATACATAATGAAAACCCAACTCAACAGCCACAATTGAGGAATGGGTTAGAGAAGAAAAACGTAAAACCTGGCCAAGCTCCTGCAATGTACCCACATCTAATAAACCCACTTAAGCAATCCTTCTCTACCAATTCCTATTATCTTCAGGAGAAACAAAACCGCAGGCCACAGCATCACATCTGACCCTTTACTGTGTCTTTCTCTCTTCCACTTCCAGACAACTGACAGCACAGCTGTGATTTTTCAAAATGTGTCTAAGAACAGACTTGAGAGTATTAAGAGGTGCTCTCCTTGATTTCAATATTGGAGATGGAAACACTGGCCCAAGTAAAATATGTAGTTTTCTGCGTATTGTAACTCAAAGAGTGGCAGGAGGGACAGAGTCAAGGCTACGGCTGTAGAGATGGCTCAGTCAGTAAAGTGCGTGCTGAGCAAGTCTGAGTACCTGAGCTCCATCTTTTGCACCCTCACAAAAGCCAGGCACTGCAATGCATGCCTGTAATCTCAGCACTGAGGAAGCATACACAGGAAGATGCCTGGCCTTGCTGGCCAGTCAGTCTAGCTGAATAAATGAACTCTGTGTTTAGTGGCAGAAACTTACCCTAAAATAAGGTAGAAAGTGACTGAGAAGATCATCCTTGGCTACAAAGCAAGTCTGTATGATGTCAGCAAGTATCTTGAGTTACATAAGACTCTGTGTCTCAAGAAAAAACAAAACCCAACACTCATGGTTCAGACATGTAACCCCAGCACTCCAGAGGTAGTAGAAGCAAGAAGATCAAGAATTCAAGGTCATCCTCAGGTACATAGCAAGTTTGAGGCCAGCCTGGGCTACAAGAGACCCAAGAAAGAAAAGAGATAGGGAGGGAGGAAGAAAGGAAGATCTCATGCTAGCCTACTGCAAGCGGACTGAGGTTAGGGAGTGGAAGAACTTTTTGCTACAGCGTGCTTTAAGAAAGGGGCTTCAGAGTCAGATTCAAGACTGGAACCAAGTTGGTCAGAGATGGGATCCGAGGTAGTAGGTAGTGACTCAACAGCACCCTGTCCTCACAAGGCCAATTCAGTATGCAATCAAACAATACCCATGCCTATCTGTGCCAGAACACATCTGTATTATCTCCACTCACCAGACAAGCATGACAGTCAGGAAATTTGGCAATCTATACAAACTCAGTTGTACAAAACAGATAATAGTTAGCTAGATGCATGGAGTGCTTATTTTGCATGCCAGGAATTGTTCCCTGGGTTTCTCTCAATCACAGGAAGTGGGCAGTGGTAATGTGGCCTTTTAACAGACAGAACCAAACACATGAAAGGGAAACAATAGCTGTGCATGGCTGTGCACCTGTAATCACAGCTACCTAAGAGACTGAGGCAGGGGGATGATGAGTGTAAGGTCTGGCTGCTCTATATAGTGAGTTCAAGGAGAACCTAGACAACTTACTGAGATCTTGCTTCAAAAATTAAAAATGCACTGAGTATAGAGTATGTAGCTTAGAGCTAGGGCTAGCCCATTGCCTGGTGTGTGCAGTTTCCAGCACCATGAAGAGAAGAGAGGGGAAGAGAGATAATGGAGGGCATGAGGGAGTCAGAAACTGGGAGCGTACAAAGGAGCAGAGAAAGGTGTGGTAGGAAAGGGAGGGAGGGAGGGAAGAAAAGTGGACGAGTGAGAGAAGGACGGAAGGAAGCTGAAGTTTGTGATTGTCAGTGGCCAGGCCATGATTTATCCTGAGTGAGCGTGAGGCTCAATCACGAGCACCCTCACACTGTTCTGCCAGAGGAACCCACCTGGGTGTGACCCCCTGTACAAACCACCGGATATCACTGTCTCAAGTCAATTTTGTCTCTACTACTTTGAATCCTTTGCCACTTCGAATGTTTGGATTCTAAGTTAGCACTGAGGACAAGGCCCCAGTCACAGGCTCTGTGGGTGACTAAGTCTCTTATCAGACACCTTGCCATGAACCCTGCCCTGCTCACCTGTAAACATCCCCTGTGCAGCAGCCAAGCACACCACGGGGTTTGCATTCTGCTGCCACTTGACTACCCAGCCTGGCATTCAGTTAGGTGGGCAGGGTGCGGGCTCTCACTGCTCTTCAACAAGGATATTCCTGCTCATACTCCTCCTCTCTTCCCTTCCAACCCATTTCTCTCTTCACCCCACACCAAAGCACACTAAAATCACCAAGGGTTACTGCTTTGACTTCAAATAAGCATGCTTACGATTTTTTTCTAGTTTTAAGCATACTTCATGCTTAGCACGACCATCTCTGGGGCTATTCCCAGCATAATCTTTTTTAAAGTTACGTGAAAATTCATGAGGATCTATGGTTCCTAAAGCCGTGCTTGGAAGTTATGCCTAGGATTTTACCATTCTGAGAGCTAAGGAAGGAAGACTGAAAGTTCAAGTCTAGCCTGGGTACATAATGAACTCAAACCTACTTTGAGCTATACAGTGAATTCAAAGACAGCCTGGGCTCTCTAATGAGCTCAAAGCCAGTTTGGGCTATATAGGAATTCAAGGACAGCCTGGGCTACAGCAAACAAACAAACAAAAAAGCTCTATTGTTCCTCTTTTAGAATCTAGGTGATCTTCTCCCCGCCATCTCCATACTCTGAAGAGTCACTAAGGGCACTAAAGACTTTCTTTTGTGTGTTCATGGACACAAAAAAAAAAAAAACCCTCATCTACTAACACACTAAATTAAAAAAATAGCAAGACTCAAAGTTAATACACAGTTTGATATTATGTGTATTCTGAAGTATAGAAAAACTAAACTAGAAGTAAATATCAGAATGTCTTAAGGGAGCCAGACTGAGCCTACTTTTCTTTTTCTCCCTTATTTAGTCTCTATTTCTCCAATAATATGCATTTATTACCTACAAATAGATTTGTATTTTACTCATTATAATTATTCTATTATTAAAATTAATTATATTTTATTATGAATTACAATTTAATTGTTTTATTATAAATTTATTATTTCAGATAAATATTTTCCCAGAAATGATCCCTTCACTTCTTGATTCTGTAGGTTTTACAGTACAGGAATCAACCAGAGCCAATACAACCTCACAGAAATTTGAAAAAAAAAAAAAACAAAAACCCAAAAAAACCCAGTAAGTAACCATTTCAAAAGCGCCTGCCCTGTCAAAGGGTACAATCCACTCACACTTCTTTACCATAACTGTTAGTATTTCTTTAAGTCAGCAACAATGTAGAGACATAACTACAAACAAGACTGTGGAATTCTTTCACTGGGGGACTTTAATGCTAAGGAGAGGTACAGCCCACTCAGGCAAACACTGTGGAATTGTACTTATGTATTGTGTGGCTGCCTGTGGGTGTGGCAGAGTATGCACGGAGATCAGAGGACGACTTGAGAGCTGGGTCTCTAATTCCACAACCGGATCCAGGGATCAAACTTGGATCCTCAGGCTTAGTGGCAAGTACCTTGACCCTCTGAACCATCTCACTATCTTGGGAAAATTCTAAACTATTCACATTACTTTAAAAAAAAAAAAAAAAGCTATTCAAAGGTTCTCTAAGGAAGTGGCTGCCTGCTGACAGCACAGAATGAGGGGAGGTGAGAAGGTTGCAGGGGTTCCCCTGCCTATCCTGTGAAACAGTAGCTCTGATAAGAGTTGTGATAAGGGGTTGGGAATTTAGCTCAGTGGTAGAGCGCTTGCCTAGCAAATGCCAAGGCCCTGGGTTCGGTCCCCAGCTCTGAAAAAAAGAAAAAAGAAAAAAGAAAAAAAAAAAAGAGCTGTGATAAAATGTGGCTGCAGCTACTCTGTTCTCATACCTTGTCATTAAAAAGGCACGAAGGGAGAACTAATAAGAGATTGACCATGCATGAAGTGTCCCTGTCTGAGAAAAATAAGCATGAAGATAGACTTTCAATTTTTTGTTTTAGTGTTTGCTTTTTTCCTATGAGGTCCAGTATCAGAGACCTCAAACACGTATTTTTTATGTATAATTTTGCAGCCCATTCCTCTGTTTGGGTAAAATTAATGATAGCCACACTCATTTTAAGATTATCAATAGTTATGTGACTAAAGAGACAACTCAGTGGTTATGAGCACTTGTTCTTGCAGAGGACCCTCACAGTGGCTCACAACCATCCATAATTCCAGTTTCAGGGCATTCAATGCCCTCCTCTGCCCTCCGAAGGCACCAGGCATACACATGGTGCACAGACATACATTTGGGCAAAACACTCAGACACATTAAAAAAAAAGATTATCAACCACTGGAAAACATTAGCAACACGCATTACATAATTTTTTAAAATTTAACTCTGATGTCTGCAGGTTGTCATCAATAGTCCAGTCCTGTTTAGAATGTTGGAAGCTGAACTATTGTTGGATTAAGGCCATCATGTCTGGAATCATTCACAGGTCTCTCATTTCCTGAAAATCATGTGAGCAGGGTACACAGAAGTAGAGGTGTTCTGGAATTCTGAAGGGCATTTGCAGAAATTCTTTTCTTTTTGAAAGGGTGGGGGAGCAGCATCTTATATACCCCAGGCTGTCCTCAAACGTTCCATGTAGCCAAGGAAGACTCTGAATTTCTGATCCTTATGCCTCCCACTCCTAAGTGCTGAGAGCACAGGTATGTGCTGCCATGGTCAACACTAAATTATTCTTAGCAGAATCTTATCATTTGGGGGAAATAGGTTTGGAAATGCACCTACACAAGAATGCCTCAGAATCCTCCCTTCTCTTTTATTTGGACATAACGCTGTAGCGCAATTAACTTCTCCACAAATAATTTGCACCAAGTACCCATTACTGAGCATGCACTGCAGAGTGCTATATATGGCAGGGTCATAAGACACGCAGGACTGAGAAGCACCATTTCACATGCTCTAACCACAGCTAAGTTGTAACTATGTTGGATCAGCAGGGAGGCCCTCTGTGGTAAGCCTCATTTTTTCACAACCCTCTGTACTTCCTCATATGCCTTGTCCTACACACACCTGTCCCACATTAGACTGATTCATGAGTCTCCCTGAAAAAGAGACTTTTTGTGAAAAGTCCTCTCTTACATTTTTAACTCTGGGGCAGGGGATAGCACTCAGGCAGGGCCTTGCTAGTGCTGTTTAGTGCTTGTTTTCGCTTTTGGAGACAAGGTCTCATGTGTCCCAGACTAGTCTTGAGCTTACTGTACAGTCAAGGACAACCTGAATTCAGGATCCCCCAGCCACCCACCTCCCAGGAGCCAAGCAGCTATATGCCATAATACCTAATTAATAATATACACTAAGCTTTGATCTAGGGACTCACTATGTAGACCAGGTAGGTTACATAAGACCCTATCTCTAAACCAACTAAATAAATAAATAAACTTTAAAAAACACAAATAAATAAAAGTATTTGTTAAAAGATGACTCTCTCCTGTCTTCTTTAGATTAATGGGCAACAAACATGTTTATATCAGAACAAAATTAAAATTAAAAGCTTCTTGTGTAACAAATGCATCACTAATTAAGAAAGATCCAGCAATCTTTAGGTTCTAATAGCCCAAAAAAAAAAAAAAAGCTGCATCTGCTGCTTAAGAATATGTAGAAATCAGGGGCTGGGGATTTAGCTCAGTGGTAGAGCGCTTACCTAGGAAGCGCAAGGCCCTGGGTTCGGTCCCCAGCTCCGAAAAAAAGAACCAAAAAAAAAAGAATATGTAGAAATCAATTTATGAGAAGGGAAGGCAAGGAAAAGGATGTTGAACTGTGAATCAGCAGATACATCTCTCTGAGTAAGCGCCTCATGGTAAGCCTGAGTACCAGGAACTCAGGAGGCATCAGAGCATGCAGGGGGAAGGGGCCAAGTCAGCTGCTTGGTCACAGAAGGCTGGGATAGAAGACAAGCACACCTAGTTCTGGCCCAGTTACTCACTGTCCGTGTGACTCAGGAAAACTCCTCAAACATCCGTAAGTCTCCTCAGCTATGACTCTACCATCTCCAAGGGCTTTGAAATACATGTGAGCAGCTGAGAAACCCCCTGAAAACCTATTGGGCTCCAGACAAAGGCGATGGACTGTCTGTCTGTCTGTCTGTCTGTCTGTCTGTCTGTCTGTGTGTGTACACAAGGTCCACAGTACTCACTGTGTGCTGACAGCTCAGAGAGGACAGCATGAGATTCACACCACACAAAGTCAAGAGAAACAAGTGGCCACAACATCTGGCAAATGATTTTACTAAAAATCAGTCACCTCCTAACTTCAATTCCAACCCTCAAAATGCAGCCGGCTCTCTGGAATCGCCAAAAAATTACACAATCTAAAATAGATTCTGCAAAGCCCACAGAGAAGGGTAAACTGCACAACAAGTCAATACAAGTCAGATAATTATATCTACGAAATAATTAGCTTCCAAATTGTCTCTTCCACTGACAAAGGCCCCTTATACCACAATCACAACACCTGTAACTACACCAATTCCTCTGTCTGAAACACCTTCCAAGTGACTTTCAGAGCTGAACCGTGTAAGCTCACTAGGAAGAAACCAAGGTCATTCACTCGGTAAGAATTTCCCAACATCCTCCACAGGAAGACAGAATGCACTTGGAAGGATTTGCTTCTTAGAGCACAGAACAGCCTAGCCATAACCAGGCCTCAGCTCTTCCCCCACAGTGTGTGTACCTTAGAAGACAGTTTCAGCCTTCTCCTGTCCAGGATCATAACTTTGCAAGGACATCTGGACTGTGAAGACTGCCATAAAGGCAGGTGTGAGGGTGTTATCCACTGAAAGCAAATCTTAAATCTTGGATTGCACCATCTCCACAAACATTAGTATTCTAGTTGCCATTGTAAAGTATCACTCTCTTTCCACATCTCACCCCACAGCAGTGTTGGGATGTCTTTTCTGAATTCCAGGGCTAGGTAAGGAACTTCTCAAGAAAGGAAACTGTATCTGAAACTGCCTGATTAGCCTTTCAACCAGACTGGCCTCAACAATCCTCCCACTTCAGCCTCTGGTGTCCAGGGATCACAGCATGTCACCATACCTCAGTGGTTTAGAGGCCATCTCCATTCAGATTACACACATTTGGAGTAGCACCAGCTGCGTGTTGCCATCGTACTGAGCTGGGCAGCAGAGATTCAGAACCACAAAGATGGCAAGTGATTTGCCTCTGTTCCACTTGCAGCTTCTGTCACTGAAACCAGCGCGAAACAAAAAGGAGGTCCAATCCCTGGTGAGTAGCAGATTTTGATGGCTGAAATGCAGGGTCCAAAGTTACCGGTGACTGTTGGGCGGAAGCTGACTGTCTCCCCAACCCCTACGCAAACAGAACTGAGAAGAATCGTTACCCCTATTTGCTGGATCTTCACATTCACCAGACTTAAATGCCATAATAACGAAAATCATATGACAAGGAACTGAAAAACTGAGCCATGAGAAGACAAACCTATAAAGTGAACATCAAAACCAGCGTGTCCAGGGATGGGGTCTCTCCCCACAGTCACACTGTGGGACACTGTAGAGAACAGGTGAACCAACATGGATTACACTGTCAGTATGCAATAGAGTATGGGTTTTCCGTTCACTTGTTAGCACTAGCCCTGAAAGCACACCATCATGTCTCACTTCAGAGCCTCTTGTTAGACTCTAGCACAGCTCCTGAAATATAGAAGGCATCTGTGAATATTTCTTAGCGAGAACTATACCCAGGTTTAACTCTGGCTCCTCTCAGGAAGGAAAGTTCCTAGATGAAGAAGAATGTGGAAATCCTTCTCGCTGGGTCTCTGTCTCTCCTCTCCAAAAGGGCAATGCTCTCAGTGTCCCCAACGCCACTGCGTGCTGTCTGTGTATGGGGTGAGCTGGGGAGAACGTGGGGGAGAAGCTGCTGAGCAAGGAGGCAGGGCAATCCTAGGCTTACGGGGGCAACCGAACACTTCCAGCATTCTCAACAGCAGCTGACTGCAAGCAAGTAATCTCTGCATTCCCAGGATGCAACACACAAATGAGAGAGAGAGTGAGAGAGTGAGAGAGTGAGAGAGTGAGAGAGTGAGAGAGTGAGAGAGAGAGAGAGAGAGAGAGAGAGAGAGAGAGAGAGAGAGAGAGAGAGAAAAGAAATCTGGCACTCTGAGTTCCATCCCCAGACCCACGTGGCAGAAATAGAGACCCAATTTCCACAAGCTATCCTTTGACTTACACGCACCACCACACAAAATAAAATTTAAGAAACAATAACAAAAATGAAAAATATTCTGAGTCTGGAGTGTTTGTGGACACTAAAATAAAAATAACCTTTCAGAGGGAACCCAAAGCAATGCTGTGGGTGCTTAGGAGAAAGCAGGGATTCCTACTTAGAACAACCACCCAGGGTTGGGGATTTAGCTCAGTGGTAGAGCACTTGACTAGCAAGCACAAGGCCCTGGGTTCAGTCCCCAGCTGGGGGGGCGGGGGGGGGGGGGACAGGATACACACACACACACACACACACACACACACACACACACACACACAACCACACCTCACCTCATTGGCTTCTCCGCCTTCCTTTGTCACTCCCCGCTCCCCACCCCCCCCCTCTTCTTTCAGAAAACTGGCAGCAAATCCTAACTATGGTTTAGTTATGGGAAATCACGGAGCAAAGCCTGGTGGCAGATGCGACCATCTCAGCATTCCTAGAGGTGGGAGGATGAGGAAGGTCAAGGACAGCCTGGACTAGAACTCTCCCAAAAACCAAGAGAAAGAGAAGGAAAAGGTAAAATGAAGTCTCCACTGAACAAAGACACTTAGCAACCCCTTGCCGAGTGCTTCTGCGAGGCCTCCAGTGTGTGCAGTCAGCTCCCATCACACCCCTTGACAGAATAATGGGGAATAAACCTTCTCAAACTGAACTCCCACAGGGCAGCGCATTCCAGCTTCCAGCCCTGGAACCGGACTTGTCAGGCCGTGCTCTTGAATGAAGAATGACTGGAGACACTAGAGCAACAGGCTGTAGGCACCACAATACCTCTTTTCCTCAGCCATGTTCTCTACCCTCTTCTGACCTACCAACTCTGCTAGAAGGTAAAGCTCTCACTTTATTCTTGCCCCATACTCAGGAGAAAGAGGGCTGTAGAACCTGGACAGATGCCTCGCTGGGTCCCACCCAGTCTCTTAGTCTTAGATCAGACTTTTCAACCACATTTAAACACTGTGCCCACGCTTCCACCAAGTCCATGCAATTTCCACCAGGAGCTGACATGAGTCTCGGAGAGCTTCCAGAAAGATGAACACGTGGAGTTTCTTGGAGGATAACATGTTCCAAAAGGATGCCATAGCTTCCACCTCTCTCCTTGAGTTTTGTGAATGACTCAAGTCCATTAATCAAATCTGCAGAGAGGACTTTGGGAACCCTGATTTACAACTGGTGGGCCAGACCATAAGAAACCACCTGGCACTGGCATCTGCAGGGAGGAGTCTTGTGAGTAATTCCTCAGCCTGTGGGACATGATGCTAACTTCCCATAAGTATTCAGGGAAATGGTGTCAAAAGTGACCTGGATCTCAACACCTCAGAGGCATCCAGAACTGACTGGTTACCTGCTTGGAAAGTGATAAAGAACCTCACATAGGTCAAAAGCATCTGTTGGGAAAAGAGAGTAGGAGAAAGTGAGTTTGAAAATAAGTTTGTTTTCCCCACACAGGGGTTGGGCAAGTTCATTCTTACGCTTAGCCTTCTAGCTCAAAACACACATCAGAAGCATAAATTAAGAGGTAGTGATAGTTTGAGTACCACAAAAGCCATTATCCTAATAAATGAGGAAACGCTCCTCAGGAAGAAAGAGCGCGCGCACGCACACACACACACACACACACGCACGCACGCACACACGCACACTGCTCCTTTCAGAGTGTGGTGTTACAGGTGGAGGGTGGAGGGTAGGGGAGCTTGACTGTCAAGTCCAGTTGATCCCTAGTCACTTCTACTTTTCACAGCTGTTGTGATAAAACATTGAACAAAAACAACTTGGTGTAAGGAAGGGTTATTTGGCTTACATCTTACATCATAAAGAGATGCTCAGGAAGAAACCGAAGCAGAGACCAAGGGAGGACTGCTCCATACTGGTTTGCTCTCCATGGCTTGTTCTGCTACCTTTTTTTACAGTCTAAGCTGGCACAGATCCATGTGCCTAGGAATGGCACCACCCACAGTGGTCTGTGGGCCCACCTGCATCAATTAGCAACCAAGACAATGCCCCAAAGACATGCCTACAGGCCAGTCTGATGGAGGCAGTTTGTTGATTGAGGCTCCCTCTTCCCAGGTTTGTCAAGCTCACAAACCAAGATTAGCCATCAAACTACTGTACCTAGAAAATTGATTCTTCAGCATTAGACGAATGAAGATGCTTTCATTCTTCTGATGTGCCTCTAACGGCTTCAGACCAATCAATCATAGCAGGTCTGCAACAAACTCTTATTACACTGGTCCTCTACCAGGTCCCCTACCCCCAAGGTAAGGCACCCTTCTTCTTGAACACCTTCCCCTCTACTCCCCACCACACTCCCACCCCTGCCAGGATTAAGCCACTTATCCCGGAAGCTGGAAAAACAGACTCTCCCACTTCCAGTCAAAGCCATTCACCTGTGGCAGAGTTTCCTGTCACATTGTTGTTGGTCTCGGATAAAGATGAGTATCTAAAGGCGAAGAGGTCAAGAGGCTTGAGCCACTACACTGCGGCAACAGCACACCTGATTACTAACAAACACTGAATGCCAGGAAATCCTGAGAGTGTGGTTCAGAGAGCAGGAGGTGGGCCGGGCAGGGCAATAACCAGATTAGAGGCAGACTATAATAGGAATGGCTTAGTGCTCTCCTGAGCGCAGCCTGCTGTTAGTGCAGCCATGTTTGCTTAAGGAACGTCCAATTGCTCGCCACCCCCCACACCCCATTTGCTTCCTGCCCACCATGAAGAAGTTCCACCATATGCTCCCATTGCCTCCATGTTTTACTAAGGACCTGCAGCCAAATAACCATGGACTGAACCCTTCAAAATCAGTCTTTCCTACTTTAAATGGTTTCTAGAGTGAAACTGCCCACGGTGGCACAAAAGTACCTGACGTGGCAACTTCTTAAAAAACAAGAATGAAGACAAAGACTATGATTTGTGGGAGTAGGGGGAAGTATGTGTCAGTGACAAAGCCACCTTTAGCCAAATGTGAGGACCTAAGTTTGATCCTGGGGACCTACATGATTGCAGATGAGTTTGAACCAACTATCAAAAACTGTCCTCTGACCTTCATGTGCACCACAGCATGTGTGCACCTGTGCGCCCCCACACGTGTACATATACCAATAAATAAGTGAGTCAATCTAAATGCTTTGAATAATTTCCTTGGTTTTCTGGCTTTAAAAAAAAAAAAAAAGATCTATTTTGCTCTCTTACTCTCGCTCTGTCCTCTTGCTCCTTAACCTCTCTTTGACCATTCCCCTCCCCACTCTCTCCACATGCTCACAGCCAGCCTCTACTCCTACACACACACACACACACACACACACCTCTCTCTCTCTCTCTCTGCCTTTCTCTGTCTCTACTCCCTCAACTCCCCTCCCCATGCCCTGAATAAACTCTATTCTATTACAAAAAAAAAAAAAAAAAGAGTGTTTTGTCTGTATATATGAATGTGCACTATGTGAACGCCTTGCACCTTCAGAGGCCAGAAGAGGACGTCAGATACCTGGAGCTAGAATTACTAACGGTTATATACTACTACCACGAGGGTGCTGGAACCAGACCCAAGTCTCCTGCATAAGCAGCCAGTGCTCTTAATGACTGAACTACCTTTTCAGCCTGTTTTTTGTTATTGTAGTTTTTTGTTTTTTTCTTGTTTCTTTGTTTTGTTTTGAGATTTTTTTTTTTAAAGCCTTTTGGGACAAGGTCTTATTCCTTAGCCCTAGGTAACTCTGAAATGACTATGTAGACCAGGCTGGCCTCAGACATGCAGCAATCCTTCTGCATCTGCTTCTTACATGCTGGGATTACATGCATGTGCCACTATACCTGACCCAAGCACAGTATTTTGGCTTCGGAGTTTAAAAAAAAGAAGCAGCAACTCAGACCTGTCCATAAATAAGAGGACGCTTCTTCCAGAGAAGGACAAAGTATAGTACATAATCCTTCTAGAAGCTTCTATGAAGAACATTAGGTCTAACTAGAAGATAGAAGATCTTCTCTATCATGTGCCTCTACTAAAATTACCAAAAGCCCCAAGCAAAAGATCAAAGGGGCTGTGTGTGAGTGTGTGTGTGTCTGTATGTATCTCTGTGTGTGTGTGTCTGTGTGTGTCTGTGTATCTGTGGCTTGCTGGTCAGGCAGTCTAGCCAATCAGTGACATTTCCAGGTTCAGGGAGAGAACCTGACTCCTAACCACCAAAGCGGGTAATGATGTGGTCAACAGTGACAGGCAGTCAGTAGGCACAGCGGAGCACTCTTGTAATCTAGGTACCCTGAAGGCAGAGGCTGGAGGAGCATGAGCTGAAGAGCAACCTGGGCTCCACAGAATACTGCTGAAATAGAAACAAAGAAGGGAGGGAAAAGGCAAGTCCCAAGCAAAGAACCTTCACAAAGAGAAAGTTAACACTGTGTGAAGGACTGAGGTGAGTTCACTATAATAAAATGAAGGAGGCTGGGTTTGACTTTTAGAGGTGCCTATCTGTTCTAAGAGTCAATGTCAGAAAGAAGCAAATGAAACAATACAAACGCACATAGATTAATGGCGTGGCTTCAATGACAATGACCTATAGTCTAACAGGGAAAGCAGGAGGATCAGGAGCTGAGCACCATTCTCAGACAGCTACATAGTGAGTTCAAGGACATCCTGGGCTACAAAAGACCTTGACACATAACGTGAGCGCGCACACACACACACACACACACACACACACACACACACACACACACACACACAAATAGCAGTCTTCAAGTACAGAACAGGACAAGGAAAAAGTAGGCAGAAGGAACATTTTCCATACCACAAGAATACAAACTAGCAGAGGCATAATACTAAAACTAAAATAGAATCAAACTGGATCCATCAGTCCATTTTGGATTCTTTAATTTTTAAGAATTTCTTTATCTGTACTTGTATGAGTGTTTGTTTGCATGTATATCTGTGCACCATATTCACACAGTGCCCTCAGAGACCAGAAGAGGACATTGGATCCCAAAAGCCTGGAGTTACAGATAGTTTTGAGCCACCATGTAGGTGCCAGAAATCAAACCCAGGTCCTCTGGAAGAGCACCCAATGTTCTTAACCACTGAACTAAAGGACCACACAGAAACAAGAAATGCAAACCTGCTAAGGAAAAACATTTGCGGAGAGAGGTATAGGCTAGAAATGTGTGAATGGCACATGAATAGCACAGAAAACGGTCCTCCAAATTGATGAATAGGATTACCCTAAATTAAAAGCTTCAACAGACAAAAGAAACTATCAATGGAATGAACAGACAAGACAGCCTAAAGAATGGGAGAAGGCCTTTATCGGCTATACTTTCCATCAGTATTTAATATCTAGAATATATAAAGAACCACAAAACAATAACCTTCCAAAAAACTGAAGTACCAGTCACTAAATGCAACACCAAACTGAACTGTTTGAAAAAGGAAAAAAGAAGCATAAATGACACTTCCGCAAGTTTTGCTTTCTAAAATAGTTGTGCTGACTTTAATTTTACAACTCGTAAAGACATTTTTATTTTTAAAATTAGCTTACAAAGTAACAGGCTTCCACAATGTTCATAGTACTGGGAGTCCCCCACTCTCCCTTTCCCTCTTCTGGTAGTACCTGTCACTCACAGCCCCCCATACTGCCTCCACTCACAGCTCCCCTTACACTTTTTTCTGTAGTCCTCCCCACCCCCTCACAAATGTCTCAAAATCAAATTATAGACCTACATACAAATGTTTAAAAAAACAGGTTTAGAGCTTATTAACTGCCACATAAAAGAAATAAAATGCTATGTTCACAAGTTGAGAGGGACCAGCATCCCCTTTGAAGCAATCAACAAAGAAAATCACAGATGGCAGCTGACCTGAGCTTGGAAAAGCAATTGTAACAAAGAAATTAGTGTGGGGGGGGGGGGGTGGCGGCAAAAAAGAAAGTTTTCAAAGAGTTTAAGATTTATTCTGGTACTCTGGCAAATATTAGCCAGTATCTCTCTGACAACTCTAACATCATACGTTCTTACTGGAGTATTCAACTTCACCTCAATACAACTCACATGAAACCAAATACATTTCCTTTTAAAAATCCTTTCTCCTTCTAAGTACCCATGTCTGTTAATTATGCTACCATTCTCCCAGGTTACTTGGGCTCAAACCCTGCTGTCACTTAAAATATTACTGCTTGGTTTTATTATTTCTCACATCCTGCCCAGTTATCCCTAAAGAGGCACCTGTACATCCATCCATCTGTCCTGATGAGATAGCAGCAGAAGCAGGACAGCAGGTAAATAGTGCTAAACTCCAATGCAAATCTCAGCCTTAAACTAGATGGATCTTTGAAACTACATGAGGCCAGAAGAAACCCAAGAGAACGTATGCAATGCAGAGCCAAAACCAGTGAGTGAACGGCCCCTCCCGTTTCTGGGAAGACGGGGAGATGTGTGCGTGTGCAAACCTACTTTCCCAAAGGTTGACATCATACAAACCCACATCTGAGTTTGTTTTTGTTTATTTCAGGGATTCGCTGGAGCTAGGCTGTCCTAGAACTCATTATGTGGCCTGGGCTAACCCTGACCTCTCACTCCTTCTGCCTCAGCCTCCCAAATACTAAAATTACACGTGTACAGCCCAGGTCCTGCTCTCGGCATTTTTAAATGGGCAGAAAACAAGGCTTTATCTTCATGTGCTCTCCTCACTAATGGTGTCTCTGGGATAAAGCTCTGAAGGTAGATAGTGATGGGCCTGGAAAGGTGGCTCGGTGGTTAATACCGGATGCTCTCCCAGAGGACCCAGGCTTGATTACCCACGGCTCACAATCATCTGAGACTTCCGTCCCAGGGGATCCAATGCCCTCTTCTGCCTTCCATGGGCACTGCATACACAGACAAACATTCAGCCAAACAATAACACACAAAATAAAAAGAAAGAAAATCTAGGGCTGGAGAGATGGCTCAGCGGTTAAGAGCACCGACTGCTCTTCCAGAGGTCCTGAGTTCAAATCCCAGCAACCACATGGTGGCTCACAACCACCTGTAAAGAGATCCAATGCCCTCTTCTGGTGTGTCTAAGACAGCTACAGTGTATTCATATATAATAAATAAATAAATCTTTAAAGAAAATCTAAAAAGCAAAAGGAAAGAAAATGGTGTGCTGTAGGCTCAGTATCTTACACTAAAGGTTTCTAAAATAATCAGAGGCACAGCTAACACATGTGAGACCCTGGGTTCAATCCCAGCTCCCTCCCACACCCAAATTAAAACTGAAAGAAAGAGCATGGCAGAACCTCAGCCACAAGGTTACCTACCACAGCCTGGTGAGTGGAACAACAGCTCCGATGAGTGGAACCTTGCAGGAACCTTGAGTTGGCATGAACCCTCCAGACCGCCAGCATTCTTCATGTTCTCCAGCTACTTCCTGTGAGTTCAAACACTTCCTCCTAGAGACCAAGGAAGCTGACCTCTCAGGAATCCCTCCAACCTTACCAGGCTCTGAAGTTCAGAAATCTTAGAAGACTCACAGGGCCTCTGCCTAAGGTCATATAAGCAGTTAGCAACTGCTGCGGAAAGGACTGGTGTGGCACAGCCTGTGGTCTGGGGACTCAGCTTTCAGGTTAGTCATTGCTCTTCTGTAAGTCACCCCAGTAAACTCACTGGTTGAGCAAGCTGGACTTGGGTGGATTCATTTCTTTGGTCTATCCTTAGCATCTTATCTGGAGGGAAAAGCTATTTACTCGTAGCTCTCAGGAAAGGCCCACAACATGCTGGCATACAAGGTCAAGTCAAGCTCACCCTACCTCATATTATATTAAATACAATATTAACTTCAATGGCCCCAGCTGTAAAACTCACTACTAGAAGGGAGCAAAGAATAATGGGGACCTGGCAAAGTGTCAGTGAGAAAGCACTTGCCACTGAGCCTGATAACCTGAATTTAATCCCCCCACGTCACACAATGGAAGGACTCCCAAAAGTAGGTCCTTGGATCTCCATATTTGCACCCTGTGTGCATTCATCAACACACATGCAGGTCCTACCCATGAATAATAAAATGTAAAGAAATAAATTTAAAATCTAGCATGAGGCTTGGCCCTATTGTATGGCCATGCCTGCCTATAAACCCAGTACTCAAGGGGCAGGAGCACAAGGGGCTTAGCCAGCAGTGTTAAGATCAAAGTTCAGTGCAAATTGGGTTTATGGGGAAGACACAGTGATGCACAAATCATGGGATATGAATCTACACCAACTAGAGCTAGGGTGCACATTAATAGTCTTGGCTGGAGTAAGCAGAAGTTAGATCCGTTCCCTTCACACTCTCCAAACCAGCCACACAATACCAACAGTGCTTAGCACGCTGGAGGATAACACGTCTGAAAATATGTCTCCATAGTGTAAGATATAACTGCCGTTTGTCCACAATCATCACCCCGTCCCGTCACACTTTTTTTAACTTCCTTTTTGCTTTCCAGTTCTTGGGTCACCTATTTTCATATTTGCTGATATTTACATTTCATATTTGACTTAGATACTTAACAGTTTGGAATGTTTAATTTATAGTAAACAGTGTATGTTAAAATATTCATAATCATTTGGTATCCTAGGACACTAACTCTGTAGTTTTCCTGTTGTACAACTGGTGTTTGTCATTGATCAGCATAATGACAATGCCTAAAGAATGACCATCTCTACATACGCTTTTTAAGTCTTTATGAACAAGAGCTTTTTCTTTTGAGCTATTCAGGTCGACAAACAGACGGCTAGGTCAAATAAAGCATGAGTACCTGAGACCAGATCTCCAGGACCCATGTGAAATCTGGGAGCTACACCGTGTGCGTCTGTGACTCTAGAACCAAACCAAGCTCCACATTCAGTGAGAGACCTTGTCTTGAAGAATATGAGGGCAACTGAGGAAACACCCAGTGTTTACCTGGGTGCTATACCACATGCACACGGATGCATGCACATGTGCCTAATGAACGCCAAGTCTTATAATGACATAAGTAACACTGAACTTGTGAGATCAACCACCACTGCGTGAGCTGGTATCCAAGTTCACTCCCACCGCACAGTGTACTGTGGTTAAATCATCTCCTAAACAGCCTCCAGCTTTGCCACTGGTAAGCGTGACAGCAAGTGGAAACTCAGAGGTTGGCAGAAATTACCCTGAAAATCTACTTGACCTATGCATAAGGACCCTTTCTTTAAGCATGAATTTCGTCATTTCAATCAAAATAAGCCATCAGTCATCAAAATGAATTATTTGGGAAGGGTTTCATAGACACTGAAAGCCCAGACAAAAAGTCAGGGTCTCTAAGAGAATAATCTAGGCTTGTCAGCTGACTTCAATGTCTAGCAGCCCAGAGAACAACTAAATTAATGGGTATGCACACATTTATTCAAAGGAAATCAAGCTACTCATCAGTAGGCTGGGTTGGTGGCTCAGGAGAAGAGAGCCGGCTCCTCTAGCATCGGGGCCTGAACTCAATGAACACATATGGAAGAGTAAGGCACAGCTGCATGTGCCTCTGACCCCAAGGTGCTGGGGGTGGAGACAAGTGGGGCCTGCTGGCTGTCAGTCAAAATGGCAGGTTCCAGGTTCAATGAGCTCTCCTGGCTCAAGGGAATATGAAGGAAAGCAACTCTGCAGAGCGCTGGCTAGCCTCCTCGTCCATGTGTAAGCATGGACATTTATTGACGTGCACATACACAAACACAAGACAGGTTAGCAAAACAGCATATTGCAATGTCACACTGTATGCAACAAAATAAGAAGGGGTTGGGGATTTAGCTCAGTGGTAGAGCGCTTGCCTAGCAAGCGCAAGGCCCTGGGTTCGGTCCCCAGCTCTGAAAAAAAACAAAAACAAAAACAAAAAACAAACAAACAAAATAAACAAAAATAAGAATATTTCCTTATATTTGCATAAAATATTTATAGAAGGATACAAAAGAAATAGAATAATAGTAGCCCCTGAGGAAAGAAACTATAAACATCAAGTAAGACTTGCACATCTTTCTTATAAAATGTGTTTGCTTTTTTACCAGGTTCATCTAAAAATTAATAATCTTGGGCCTGATGACTTAAATTCAATCCCTGGAACCCATATACAGGTGAAGGAGAGAACCAACTCCACAAAGTTGTCTTCTGACTTCCACACACATGCTGGGGAACATACGCACATATAAACAAAAGTGGTTTGAAGATATTAATAATCTGTGGCTCAGTACGTAAGCAAGTCGTACAATACTTGACTAGCATTTGACCCAACTCTGAAAAAAAAAAAGATAATGATAATCTTAAACAAAAATAAATCTTAAAAAAAAAAAAAACAACCCAAATATACAATTTGTTCGGGAACATATGCAGTAAGCAATACACAAGCATGCATGCATGCATACATACATACATACATACAAAGAGAGAGAAACAGATAGACAGACAGACAGAGAGCTTTTTGTAGTAAGAACCAGCTACCAACGTTTACAGTCCTCCACAGAACTGTACACTGAACAGTTCTGAACACTGAGAACACATAGACTACCCAGAGTCCATCTTTGCACGCTGGTGCCACTTGCTCCTGCCATCTCCTTATGCCCTAGCAACTAACTTATTCAATGTACCGTTCTAAAGCAAACAGCCGCTACCTGATATGCTCAGGGGAAATGTTTACTCATAGTTCATGCCATGCACACTCTGGGCCACCATTAATGATACTTCCTGTTAACCCATTTTCAAGTTAATTTATCAATGGAAAAACCTACATGGAAAATATTGATACTTTTTCTGGAGACTCTTATTTCATCCAATATGCAGATAAAATGCCTGTTGCATATTCTGACATACCAACACCAATTTCATAACTAGGTAAGCTGTATCTTAAGTCAGAGACCTGATTTGTCTTACCACAAATTAATTCACATCACTTGTGTGTATATACTACATTTTTGTTGTTATTGACACACAGGAATGCCAGAGTTTCATAGGTGAGGTTCACTGACTGTGTCTGATATATTATTCAGACAAGGTTTTTGGTTCTGGTTTTGGGGTAGAGATTATCAATCTATCCTTTTGAATGCCTGCTCTATTATTTTGTAGCCAGGAAAACAAATACTAATTATTAATGGGAGGAAAAAAGAGAAACATTTCTTTGTCTATAACAAAAGTGCTTTTTGTTTGTTTTGTTTTAAAGTTCCTTATGTAGACCAGGTTGGCCTGAAACTTGCTATGTAACGGACCTTGCCATCACCTCACCTAAGTGCAGGTGAGCACTAACACAGATTTCTGGTTTTTAATCATTTAAAATCGTTGTGTATGCTTGTGTGTGCATGTGTGTGTGCATGTGTGCTTGCATGTGCAAATGTGAGGGTCAGAGAAGAGAGTTGGCATCTAAGGTGTGAAAGACTAAAGTGTCTGGATTAGTGACTTGTCATTTTTTCTTCACACATCCTAAATCAACACTGTTCCATCTCTTGAGGAATGTGCGGGCTAACATCTAACCTGTCTCCAACTTGTGAAAAAGTACAGTTGCCATAACAACATGCAAGTAAGTTTAGGGGAAATCAGACAGTGCGCCCAGCAGGTGTGCAGGCTCCCCCTGGGCTCTGGGAGGATGAGTTTCTACACACCCACAGACAGGATGATACCTAGTAACTAGGTTTCATTTTCTATTAGGTATCAGTAGGTTAAAAAAGCGGCAATGACCATTAATTTAAAGATCTATCTATGGAATACAGACAAGCTCTTATTTATGACTTTAAAAAAAAAATCCAGGGCTGTAGAGATAGCTCAGTGCTTAAAAGCACTCACTGTTCTTGCAGAGGACCTGGGTTTGGTTCAACCAACCCACATGATGACTCACAATATTCTGTAACTCCAATTTCTGAGGACTGCACACCCTCTTCTGGCCTTTGTAGGCTCCAGGCATCCGCACAGTATACATACATACATACATACATACATACATACATACATACATACATACATACAGGCAAAACACTCATACCTGTAAGTAAAAAAAACAGAATAAAATAGTACTTTTAAAAAAGTTTTAATTCTAGGAAAAGTGATGAAAAATCATTTTTCAAAACAATATATATCCCACTGTACACTATATGCTAGGTACAAATTCAGAGCTTTATCTGCAAATTAAGTAAATCATGGTACAGTGAGAAGGCATACATCTATAATCCCAGCCAGCAAGGGATGTGGAAATAGGAGGACTGGGACTGGGAGTTTAAAGCAGAGGGCCAGTAAGAAGATAAAGGTGCATGCCACCAAACCTGACAAAAAGGTCCATCCCCAGGACCGGCATGGTGGAAGGACAGGACCAACATCCACAGGTTGTCCCTCTGACTTCTCGTTTTAAGGTGTGTGTGTGTGTGTGTGTGTGTGTGTGTGTGTGTGTGTGTGTGTGTGTGTGTGTGTAAGCGACCCTACACTTCCTGCATACTCAGGTAATATTTATTCCTTCACAGGTCTCTGATGGGGTTGAAGACTACATAGTCAGCCTTACTATAAGCTTAAATTATTTAGGATTTAAGATGATGTTGTAGGTCTAAAGAGATGTTTTTAGGAAGGTAATAGAAGATAGAAAGTGATTTAGATACAGAACTCTGGTGAAATCTTTTTTTTTTTCTTTTTTTTTTTTTTCGGAGCTGGGGACCGAACCCAGGGCCTTGTGCTTGCTAGGCAAGCACTCTACCACTGAGCTAAATCCCCAACCCCTAGATACAGAACTCTGAACTCACCAAGATAGGACAGATAATAAAATACTCTCTCCAGAGTTGCCCTGTTGTGGTTTGCCCTGGAGTTATCTGTATTTTGGTGGTAACTCCACTGCCCCAAGGACAGCTGCCTAGTCACTACTCAGGAATCAGGTGACTTCACCAGAACCTTCTCCCCATTGGATTTGTAAAATACAGGTAGTGGCAGGTACAAAACAGAAGGAGGCCTGTCATTGGAGGAGAAGGAAGGGTGGGCAGGAGAGAAGTTTGAAGGAAGAGGAAGAAACTGGAACAAAAAGAGAAAGAGACAGGAGAGGGAGAGAGAGAAGCCGTGGCAGGACAATGGAGGCTGATGTTAAGATTCTGCTCTGTGTATTTACAGGCTGCTATTAATGTTCCTAAAGGATGGATGGTACTGGGCTTGTATGTTTAGGTGGGCAATTATATCGTATCAATTGAATCTAAGTTTATTGTGTTGTGTGTTCTTTAATGTGTAGAGTTAAGTGTAATGGAGTGTGGGGCGACTGGTCTGAGCCACCGTGGTGTTTCCGCCAAGATATCTAGGAGATATCTTGGGGCACTGCGGTGCCGGACCTAGTGGGATAAAAGACAACCATACTTTTTTTATTTTTCATATTTTTACAATAACAGTGGCGAACCAATGTGATGGGCAAGAATCCACTAGTAATCCTAAGAGTTGAGATAAAGTTTTTATTTTCTAAGAGGAGGCCAGCACCATGTTAAGTCATGTGATATCTCAAGCTCGGGAATTTAACAAAAAAACAGGGAAGCAGCCTGGGCTGGCAGGCTATAGGTCCCAGGCTGTGTGATAAGTAATGGCAGTTCAAAGAGTTAGAGATTAAAAGCTGCTTTTTAAAGAAAGTTGTTTAGAAAGCCTTTCAGGATACTCATATTCTTTTTAACGTGGACTCGAGAATTTTGGTTGAAATCCTAGTTAGACAAGCTACTTTTTAATTACAGGTATTATTAAAAGGTGATTAAGTTTGTTTTTAGAAAGGAGAGAGTAAAGAGATTACCTGAATTAGGTGGGGATTTTCATCCACGGTTCAGAACTTAAGAGAGGGAAAAATTACTCACTAACTCCAAGTAGAGAGTTGTGATGAATGTCTGTAACACCAGGCAGACTGAATGCAGACATATATTATAGAAGTTATTAAGGTTAAAGAAGAATCTGTGGCTCCGGGTAGAGAGCTTAACAGATGATATATTTTGGACTAAAGTCCTGGTTTGATATGTTGCTTATTGATATTGGAATTGATAGAAGGTATTTGGTTTGTTTTATGAATTACCCCGCTAAAGGCCATATGGCTTGTTGATGCTGGCTAGCAAGGGTTTGTGGTTATTTTTTATATCTACCACAACAGGAAGCTCAGATTCTCTTAACATGAGCTCCACAGGAATTTTGGGTTAATTTCCTGATATCACAGAGTACAAAAGCCTATCAGGCTCATTATTTAGCTTACTTTCTTTTTAAAAAATTGTTTAGGGGTTGGGGATTTAGCTCAGTGGTAGAGCGCTTTCCTAGGAAGCACAAGGCCCTGGGTTCGGTCCCCAGCTCCGAAAAAAAAAGAACCAAAAAAAAAAAAAATTGTTTAATCTTCATAATGGATGTGACTCTGAATTTTATGGTTATATTATAACTCTGGGAGAGAGTGCAAGATACAAGCTTTTCTGGTTACAGACTAAGGAACACAGTATTTTGGGAGAAAGATTTTGTCTTTGCGTTTTTAAAAAGTGTGATTAGGCTCTGGAAACCTCATAGAGTCATACTAATCAGATTTGATAGAGGTAGACAGCCTGAAAAAATTAATGCAGGAGAATCAAACAAAAAGAGATTTCGATTCTAAACTTTTGTCTTGAGAGTTGTATTTTACAGAGTGTGTCTACTTGGATTCCTGGTCTCAAGGACTTTCAGCTGGGTCCAGTCAGGACACATCAGCTACAGCATTTGCTTTATTCTTCCTACCCCCTACTCCCAAGGATATCTCAACGCCCATGTACAGCTTGAAAAGGTTATAGAGAAGTCGTCGCCCAATTCCCTGGACTTTAGGGGGCTGAAAGTGGTTATTCTAAAGTTGTTTTTAATGAGGAATTTAGAATCGGTTGTAATTTAACAGGGAGGAATTAGCTAGATTGAGTTGTACCGTCATAATCTCATTTGGTAACTAAGCTAAAATCATATCTTTGCTTTGATATAGAATTTATTTGTTAAAAGAGTTTAAAAGTACAAGGTTGACAGCCAGTCCTTCTATTGATGTCATTATAAACTTCTGAGTTGATTACACATGTGAGTTAAGGACCAAATAGCAAATTCATGGTTCTGAGTTTGTGAGAGTACTTTCAAGATATTATTAAGATATAAAGACAACAGTCCAGATTGTCTTATATAGATAGATGGTTTTCAAAAATGTCAAAAATCGATAAAACTTGAGATTTAAAGTTATTTATCTTTTGTTGAGACATATCTGCTCCTAACGGTTCCCCTTTGTGGATTTAGTGAAGAATGTGCACATCTCTACCTCCAGGTGAGGCAATACTGTGTGGTTAGGCAGCCACTACACAAAACTGCCTGTTTCATCTGCAGACTGATACTGTCCAGAAAAGGACAAATTATGCAGAATAGTTGACTGATAAACTCTGCCAAGACAGGGTGATCAGCCCTTCAAAATCTGCATTTCAAGGGTCTGTCAGTTGATTTTGGGCCAGAAGGCTGAAGACTTGTGCTCACAAGTTGCTAACTGGGGACTTTGCTAGTGGAGATTTGTCTCTACAACCTCTCAGTTCTGGAAGCCATGTTAGGCTTCCTATGTGTATAGATATTTGCTCATTCAAAGATTTCTGACGGGGTTGAAGACTGATTACAGTCTCATAGCCTATCAGGCTGTTTAACTCTGAAAATACATATTTTATTGGATAGTTATCAGATAGTATACGAGCTAGCCAAGATATAATATAGATTTTAGGCCTTTCTTAAGCTGGAATGGATAACTAAATGTTCTGTTTAACTGATATAGTGATGGACAGGGTGTTGAATATATCATATGTTTTATAAACTGTAGAATGGTAATAATTGTACTCTATATATAAATGAAAAGGCTTTTTAACTGGACAAAAAGGGGGAAATGTTGTGGTTTGCCCTGGAGTTATCTGTATTTTGATGGTAACTCCACTGCCCCAAGGACAGCTGCCTAGTCACTACTCAGGAATCAGGTGACTTCACCTGAACCTTCTCCCCATTGAATTTGTAAAATATAGGTGAGGGGCAGGTACAGGATAGAAAGAGGCCTGTCATTGGAGGAGAAGGAAGGATGGGCGGGAGAGAAGTTTGAAGGAGCGGGAGGAGACTGGAACGAAAAGAGAAAGAGACAGGAGAGGGAGAGAGAGAAGCCATGGCAGGACAATGGAGGCTGATGTTAAGATTCCGCTCTGTGTATTTACAGGTTGTTATTTAATGTTCCTAAGGGATGGAAGGCACCGGGATTTGTATGATTAAGTGGGCAATTATAGCTTATCAATTGGGTCAAAGATTATTGTGCTGTGTGTTCTTTTATGTGATGGTTTGAGTGTAGGAAAGTGTGCGGCAGCAAGAAACACTGGGCCACCGTGGAGTTGGGATATGTTTCTGCCAAGATATCTAGCAGATATCTTGGGGCACTGTGGTGCGGACCTAGTGGGATAAAAGACACTGAAACTTTATTTTTTATATTTTTACAACAACATTGCCAAAGATGAGCAAACTAGACTTTTTAAATGTAACTCTTCTTTTTTTTTTTTTCTTTTTTTCAGAGCTGGGGACCGAACCCAGGGCCTTGCGCTCGCTAGGCAAGCGCTCTACCGCTGAGCTAAATCCCCAACCCCTTAAATGTAACTCTTACCTAATAATTTTCATAATTGTTCCTATTGCATGTTGTTTATTATTATAAAAGAATCTTTTTAGACAAGAAAGGAAAATTGTTGAAGCTTGGCCTTTTGCTTGTATTGTAATGCTAAATACTGGCCCCCAAGACCTGGTTGCCCCCAGGAAGGAGAGAATCTGCACATAAACAAGTGATACTATGTAACCTTGTCCCCCAAGTTATCCCTCATTGGTAAATAAAGATGCCTACAGCCTATAATAGGTGGACAGAAAAGAGATAGGCAGAGTTTGGGGTACCCAGGGCTTGGGGTCTGGAGAGGGACCATGAGGAGGAGAGAGAAAGAGGAGAGAGGAAGATGCCATGGGGTAAGGGATCATAAGAACTGACCATGTGGCCAGTTGGAGTAAGAGCTGCCCATGTGTAATGTGTCAAGTTATAACTCAGGGTTATTTATAGGGAGGTAAAAACTAATAGCTTAGAGGGTAGATATCTGCCCAGCTCTAGTGCTGATTAAGGCTTATTATAAATATAGAAGTTGTGTACATTTTATCTAGGAACTGAATGACTAAAGGTGGGTTAGAAAGCCCCAACTGAGATTAAATATCTAGGGGGCTGGAGAGATGGCTCAACAGTTAAGAGCACTGACTGCTCTTCCAGAGGACCTAAATTCAATTCCCAGCAACCACATGGTGGCTCACAACCATCTATAATGGGAGCCAATGTCCTCTTCTGGTGCGTCTGAAGACAGTTATCTGTACTCACATTCATAAAATAAATAATTTTTTTAAAAAGAGAGATTAAATATCTGAGGCATCATGCATGTATGTAGACACGCCTGCCATGAAACACATGTGGAGTTCAATGAACAACCTGCCTGAGTCAGTTCTCTCCTTGTACCATGTAGGACTCAGAGATTGGGCTCAGGTCCCGGACCTGATGACAAGCACTGTTACCCACCGAACCATCTCCCTGGCTCTTAACACTAAAATCTTATGTAACAGAAGAACACTCTACTACAGAACATGAATTTACAACATTACAACATTTTCACTGACCGCATTTTTATTACATTGGTATCTTGCCTTCTTTTGGTACACACAGAAAGCACTGTTTCAAGCCTCTGTAGCACAGTATGTGAGAAGGCACACTGTCCTTCTCAGAAGTCCATGCAATGGCAGCTGGGCAGAGCCTACTGAACAAGGTGGGATGCCAGCCCATCTCCGTCCATCCTCATCCCACCCTCCCATTCAGGCAGGGTTACACAAGTGCCTTGTGTGGCCGTGGTGAGTCATGCATGTTCCATTTACAGACGGGGCGGGGTGGAGGGAAATCACTATTACATGCCCAGTGAGCTGGAAAAGTCCATCCTGTTTTTCCTCTTTTATATAATAATCAGTTTTACAAACCTGAGATAAAGAATGCTTGGGAGAGAGGAACTCACCAACTTACTTTCATAGCCAAGAACATGACCTCACAACCCAAGCCCAAAGGTCCACATTATCCCTGTAAATCATCTGTCCCTTTTTGCACACACAAGGAAAACAGTAGCTAGAGAAGTAACACAATTTCCATTCCTACCTCCTAGTCACCCACCAGTGGCTCGGGCTCACAGCCAAAGCAGTTGGAGAAAGCAAGGAGGCAAGAAAGATCCTTTTTCTTTTTTTAAACAACTTCCTTTGCCAAGAAACAAAGTGGCTTCCTTAAGTTGATCTTTAGACGCAAACCACAGAAACACAACCTAAACTAACAACAATTAAAAAACAACAACAAACTCCAATGTCCTCCTTGGAGCTGTAAGTTTTGCATGTGCCCAGGTCCAAATTTCAATCCCACAAACTTCACCCAACAGTAGTATGTGACATGGCAACCTCACATTTCAGAACTTATTTATAGCAGCTGTGCACAGTACAGCTCGAGGCAGGAAGATACAGTGTGGAGCCTGCCTGGTTTACACATCAAATTCCAGACCAGCCCAGGTTACTCAGTGACACTGTGACTCAAAGAAAAACAATAACAAAAACATAATTATACAGTTTTTCTTTATAAACATCTAACCTAGCCCAGCGTAGTAGGCATCCCTTTAATCCCTGCCTGCACTCAGGAGCCTTGGGCAGGAAGACACTGGGTACAAGGCTGGGCTGCATAGATCCTGTCTCAAAAAAATATTCTGTTACCCTTCTCTAAAGACATCTCCAGCAACGCTGGGAACCCACATTCGGCACTAGAACTATGCTCCAATTCTAGAGAAAAGCCATTCCCAGGCTCACAGACAGGTGCCTCAGCAAGACTGGCCAGAAGATTTATATTAAATTTACGTTTCATTTATATATTGAAATCCACCACAAGCACATCATTTTAGAAACAGGAACCTTTCGGTTATCTTTCAGTTATCTCTTCGGTTAGAGGTAGAAAGTTAACTTCTTAGGTAGGTCTAGTGTACCCCCAGACTGGCCTCTAGCTTACCTAGTAGGCAAGAATTACCTTAACCTTCAGGTCCCCCTGCCTCTACCTCCCAAAAGCTGGGATTATATAGCATTGACATGCATGGTCACACCCAGTTACATGGTGCTGGATTGGAACCCAGAGTTTCCTGCATGCTAGGTAAGTACTACCAACCAGGTTACAACTCCAGCTCAACTAAAATTTCATTCTCGATTATAAAACGTTGAGGTAGGAGAAGGTGACCGGGAAGAAAGAATGGAGATGAGGGGGCAATAGGGTACTGATGTAAGAACATATAACGTACATGTATGGAAATGTCATAAAGCCATGGTTTTAAGTAAAGCACATTACACACATGTATGAAAGTGCCTGAATGAAACCCACTGTTCCATATAATTTACACCAGAGAAAAATTTTAAACGTGATTAAAAGCCACTGAAATATGTAACATGTCAGACCCCTGTACTATGGAAGAGTATGGTGTCATCTCAATGATACACTGCAGCTTCAGGATGCATTGTCTCTGACATATCAAATTCAGGGCTGCAGAATGGAACTAAACTCTACAAAGGAATGGGTTTCGTCTGTTCCCAGGTAAGTAAGTGTTTGGGATGGGGAAAAAATCTTGCAAATAACTCAAAAAAAAACTACTACATTTCTATAAGTATTTCTGAATGTGCAGTCACGTGTGTACAGGCCTGAAATGCTGCCTGCTATTTGTCCTTAATGCTTCTCCGAAATCACAGGGTCTGTGTTCCACTACTGACTACATCAAGGCTAAAAATCAACAATATGGAAACAAAATGAAGAGAGAGAGAGGTGGGGGAGAATATTTACTTCAATTTTCTCAAGTCTGCATGGGAAGAAATTGAACTTAGAAAATATTTTAATTTTTAGTAAAGCTTCAATAGACTCATACTAAACTTCATTACCTAAGATGACTTGTTCCTACTTAAAATCATTTTGAATTGCATTTTATTCTCTCTGGAAGTTTTTTTTTTAATGCACTTCATTAACTCTTCACCTAAATAAATTACTTTACATAGGACTGTATCGTTTTGCCTAAGATTTAACACTGGATAAGCAGAAAAGTCTACAGTCGTACTGTTTGACTTCATGTCAACATGTTACATGAGGTAGTATGTGTCCCCATTTTGTCTTTCAAGATAAATTTTTGTTTATTTTGTTGTGACAAGGTCTCACTTAGCCCAGGCTGCCCTCTGACTCCCTATACAAAGCCGAGGCTAGCCTTCAATTCCTGATCCTGCTGCCTCAGTCTCCCAAAAGCTAGGACATAGGCATGCACCACGGCGTGTGGATCTTCTAGGGGCATTAGATAGCACAATTTCCCTATTCACCTCTGCTAATATCACTAGCATAAGCTATCAGTATTGGATGATATGTCAGAACAGGAGCTATGTCAAGAGAAAGCCAGTTTGGCAGGAAAGGACATCTCCACAGTCTTGTTTTTGGGGAATTAAAAGTGTGAATGCATGGAGCTAGGAAAATGCTGCAGTGGGTAAAAGCGCTTGCCATGGAAATGCAAGAACAAGACTTCGAATCCTTACAACCCATATAAAAGCCAGCCACATAGCACAAAAGTCTGTAATCCCAGCAGCAGAACCAAGAGAATTCCTGGAATCGGGTCAACTAGTGGAAAATGCAACAGAAAAACAAAACAAACAAACAAACAAGACCCTGTCTAAAGCCAAGTGAAAAGCCAGGACCTGTACCCAAGGCTGTCCTCTGAGCACAAGCATGCTGTGGCACATGCATGCCCATACAAATGCACACACATCATGTACCTACAGCTCTTTCCGACTGTCTCTCTCACCTTGTCCTCCTAGAATATTCTCCACCCTACCTTAGAACAATCCCATTAGAATTAGCCACACGCTGGGAGCTGGCATTATGAAAGAAGGCAGTCTCCTCCAAATCACACCTACCGTAAGAATGGTGAGTGAGCTCTTAATTCTGAGCTGATTATAAAGCCATGTCTATTCTCCGACTTTGGCTTATGTTTTATATTTGTCATCATTTCTACAGTGTGTCTACTTACTCAGTATGTGACCTGATGTACTTCCCACCCTCAACTCTAGGGCACATAGCATGGGTGTCCTAGCAGGCTTTGTACAGGTGGAAGGCCAAGCTGTAAACTGGCAGTAGCCACTCTCTGGCAGTAAGTGGATTTAATTCTATTTATCCCAGCCCTGTAACAGATTATTTGAATTGTTCTAACAGAACAAATGGGGATTACCAATAACTAGGCCATTTGGCCTTAGGTATTCAGGACTAGAGGAAAGAAGGGAGCTCCCTCTTAGTGGCATTTACACAGCTAATTACCACAAAGCTCCCTCTCAGTGGCATTTACTCAGCTAACTACCAGGCAGCTGCAATGCTCTCGTCTATTCTCCATATCCCACATGATGTTCACTTCATCTAACCAATCCAGAATAAAAGAAAGCAAACAGCAGCCCATCTTTTTCACCACCTTTTAAGTGGAAGCTGGTCTAGTAATTTACTAGATATATTAAAAACAAAAGAACAACAACAAACAAACAAACAAACAAACAAAAAAACCCAAGAAGCTAGGTGATGGTGGCAAATGCCTTTAATCCCAGCACTTAAGACAGCAGAGGCAGGTGGATCTCATTTGAGGCCAGCCTGGACTACAGAGCAAGTTTCAGGACAACCAGGGATACACAGAAAAACCTTGTCTCCAAAAGCAAAAATAAGAGCCAAGTATAATAGTGCATGCCTGCGGGGTTGGGGATTTAGCTCAGTGGTAGAGCGCTTGCGTAGCAAGCGCAAGGCCCTGGGTTCAGTCCCCAGCTCCGAGAAAAAAAAAAAAAAAATAGTGCATGCCTGCAATTTAAACACACATCACGTACACACTTCAAGTGTGTGGCACGGGAATCAGCAGTTCCAGACCAGTCTAGGCTGCCTGCCTCAAAAATCCCAAAGAATAAAAACCTGAAAACTCCTAGCATGTGCAAAGCTCTAGGTTCAGTCTGAAGCCCACCGAAACATTTAAAAAAATAATAATAATACAAGAGCCACGGATAGCGTGGCATACAATGGTAATGTCAGCATTTGGGAGGTGGAGGCAGAAGGAGTCTTGGCTACATGAGACTTTGTCCCAAAACAAACAAAAACAATCTTAAAATAATGTTTTTAGGGGTCTAGAGAGATGGCTCAGCAGTTAAGAGCACTGACTGCTCTTCCAGAGGTCCAGAGTTCAATTTTCCAACCACATGATGGCTCACAACCATCTGTAATGGGATCAGATGCCTTCTTCTGGTGTTTCTGAATGTCTGAAGACAGCCACAGTGTACTCATATATACATAAAATAAATCTTAAAAAGAAAATAATGTTTTAACTTGCATACATGAGACCTTGGGTTTGGTCCTCAGTAAAAGGGAGAAAGAAGATAATATAGATAATAAAGATAATATTTCAAATATAAGGGAGACACAGCACACATTGACTGGATATACCCTGACCATTAAAACATGTTATGTAGGGGCTAGAGAGATGGCTGAGTCGTTAAGAGCACTTACTATCTTACAGAGGATCCAAGTTTGGTTCCTAGCATGCACATGAGGGTTCATGGTCACTCCAGCTCCAGGGGATCTCGGATGCATGAGATGCACATACATACACTCAGGCACACATACATAAAAAAGAAGTTTTAAGTACTATGTAAGCATGTTGACCTAAATCCAGACATTCTGTTTCTGAACTGTATTCATTTTTAGCCTGAGGGTTATTCAAATTGATACCTATCAATTAATTAAAAGTGAAAACCACTTGGAAGATCAGCAAAAAGAATTTCCTCAAATGTCACACTATGATTTTAAACAGGATCTACATTGCGAAAACATTACAATTATACAATTGTTACTGCTCCTGACTGCTTTTGGTAAGACTGTAAATTCAGCCTCTTTTGATTCTTTCTGTCTCTACCAAGGCATACTAAAAAACCAAGAGGGGGTGGCTCCCAGATCATAAAAGAAATGTATGAGGTATACTCTTGACTGTGACAATGCTCTATAGGTGATGGCTGACAGATAAGATCTGGAAACAGTGTGGGACTAGAGCCACTCGCTCTAGACAACAAACTGACACACAACAGGCAAACTACAGGATGATGAGGAGAGGAAAGCCCAGATGGGAAGAGAGGTCATACACATGGCCCAGCATGCTGGTGAATCTGTAACCCCAGCATCTGATCACATGAGGACTGAGAGAAAGCTTGACTTCTAGGTCAGCCTGGGTTACATAAGACTCTGTCTCAAAAGGGGAAGAGAGGCAATCTCAAAATTCTTCAGAAACATCCACCTCAAAAAGCTTATTGAAGGAAAAAAAAAAAACTGAGGTAAACAAATGATAACAATAGCACTTGAGGGCTGTCAAGGTGGTTCAGCAGGCAAGAGTACTTGTTGCCTGATCACCTGAGTTAGAGTGCCAGACCCCACGTAGTAGGAGAGAAGAACAGAGGTCTGAAAGTTGTCCCCGACCTCCACCTTCGTGCTGTGGAACTTGCTTGAGTATGTGCACCCACATGCACACACATAAATATATGATGCAATAAAAAAATTTAAAGACTACATTTTTTCTCCCTTATACACCAATGAGAAGACAGAATGTGGTACTAATATTGTGCTCACAAAGTGGGAATCAACTTTCCTAATATGGACAAATCCTAAATATAGCCACATTTTTTAGTTCTTGATGTTGTTGCTCAAAATACACCAAATTTAACCTTATCCGTGGGAAGAGTGGTGGTAGACAAGTAGACGGGGAACTCAAGAAACAGCGACAAGGACCGAGACGCCATCTCCACAGGCATTCAAATGGCTGTAAAGTCCTTTGTAAGGGCTGCCGAAGTGAAGACACCTGTATTAGACAAGCCTTTCCCTCTCCAAACCTGGAATCTTGATCTAGTCTGGGAATCCAAGAAGAATTTACGTGTCCTGACTCCAAAGTAATTCTACAATTCAGAGACGTTGCACAGCATCACTAGCAGACAAATAAAAAGCTCAGGACCAGTCTGCCTGACGGAAATGACACTGTGATATAAGGAACCCTCACAACTTACCTTCCAAACATCACACAAACAAATGCTATTCTGCTTAATGCTCATTCTCTCGGAGTTGGGGTCAGGTATGGTAGCTCTGGCTTACTGTAATCTTACAACTGAGAGGCAGTAACAGGGCAATCAGGAGATCGAGGCCAGCCTGGGCTACATAAGACCATTTGGAAATGCAAGTTAAAAGAAAATCTTGTATAACTATAGTAAGGGTCTGTATATGTTTTGAATGAATTTTTTTATGCAATGGGGAACATGAAAATTAATCAAAATTCATTTCAAATGTGATGCTTCATGTTTGTGTTCCCAGAACCTGGGAAGCAAAGGCAGGAAGACTGCCGAGAGTTTGAGGCCAGCCTGATCAAGTCTTTAAAACAAAAAAGAAAAATTCAAAGTTTTACTTTTGAAAGGTTTGTTGTACTGACTGTATACATCTTTAACAAGAAACTGCCTTTGCAGACATTCTGGACATAAAGTACCCCCAGAAGGCCACAATTGATGTGAGGTGTTCAGGTTTTGTTGTTTTTTTTGTTTTGTTTTGTTTTGTTTTGTTTTGTTGTTGTTTTGGTTTAGTTTTGGGGTTTTTTTTTTTTTAATGCTGAAAACTTAAACGGCAAATAAAAGGTTTTCTCAACTAGTAGGGCTGAGAGACAGTACAGGACCCAGGAAAGCATCTTTGGAAACTTATCACTCAAAGGCAGAATAGTACAGGGAGTTTAAATACTGGCCAGCGAGTCCACTGCTTAGACGAAAATGCAAGACAGCCACTTAGAGCTGTGGATTTTGAGCAAGCTTAACACATGCTAATTCAAAGGTATGTGTTCCGAAGATGAACTATTAAATATCAGCTCTGCTTTGTTAAATTAGAACCTGAGACGTGTCATAAAAGCATTTCCCTCCCTTTCCACTCATCATGCGGCATCAGCCTTTCTAACTGATAAGGAAATTACACACTTTTATTCATCCGCTGGCGAGCTTGTCACACACTGCAAGAAAGAAGCTGCTTTTTTTCCCCGTGGCTTCACCCTTTCCAACTTCAAAATACTGTCACATACTCAGCAGGTTGGAGTTGCCTGCAAAATGACAGCTTAGAGGCTCTGGAGCAGGGGAGACGCAGGTGACTCTCCCTCCAGAGTCCCTGGAAGGTACACACCGGTCCCAGCGGTGCTCAGACACGAGAGCATATGGAGAAATTTTGTGGAGCACCTGAGGGAGAAGGGCAGAGGATGGCGCGGGGCTCCCACCTGGGGAGACCTGGAGAGCAAGGAAGGAGGACGGCGCTAGGTTCCCACACAGAGGGAGCAATAGAGAAGAGACAGGGCGGTTCGCAGGTCTGAGACCCTGAAAGAAGTGCAAAGAGGAGTCCCACCTGGAAGGACTCGATGAGGGAGGGAAGAGGATGGATCTCACCCGGAAAGGGGACAGAGAAGCGTGGGGTCCCATCCGGACAGAGGAGACTGAGAAACAAGGGTCTTTCCCAGGAGTAGCTGGGAAGAAGGGACCGGGTGGCGCGGGGTCCCGCCTAGGAGGAGGGGACAGGGCGGCGCGGGGATCCGGTCTCCACGCAGCCCGCCTGCGGCCTCCCTCCGGCTCGCACGCGCTCACCTGAAGGCCGGCTCCTCCTTGGGCGGCCGGGCCTGGGCGGACGCTGCGCCGCCGCCCCTTTTGTTGAAGAGCTTCTGGAGCAGGGTCGGGGCCATGGCGTGCACGCGGCTGCCCGGGCGGCCACGCTCCGGGACCCGACGGCTCAGCGCGCAGCCCAAGGCGGCCGCGGCCGGGCCATGGCGACGGGGGCGCGGCCGCCCAGAGGGGCGCGAGCGCCGGACCGCTGCAGCGGACGGAAGGTGCGGCGCCGCGGCCGCTGGCCGGTCATATGACGGAGCCGGCCCGCCCGGCTGACAGCTCGCTCCCGCGGGAGGAGGAGCGCGGAGAGGGCAGCACGAGGGAGAGGGAGGAGCACGGGAAGAAGAGGAGGGAGAGCACGAGGGAAGGGAGGAGCACGAGGACAGCAGGGCGGGGGGTGCACGAGGGAGGGGGAGGAGCGCCAGGGGATGGGGGAGGAGCGCCAGAGGGCAGCACGAGGGAGTGGGAGGAGCCAGAGGAACAGGGAGGAGCGCAGGAGATGGAGAGAGAAACGTGTTGGGAGGAGTGATGGGGAGGAATACAAGGGAGTGGGAGAAAGGAGTGTGTCCGGAGGGGCGATGTAGGAGGAGCGCCAAGGAAGGGGAGGGTGGAGTGGTGAGAGGCTTGTCGGGAGGAGGGAATTATGACCGCAGCGGGGGTGAGGTGGGGAGGAGCGCGGGAGAGAGGGAGGAGCATGGCAGCCTCACGTCTCCATTGGCCAGCTTTACCCACCCTGCGCCGACATCACTAGGGGCACGCCCGAAGTTATCACTCGCCGGGCGCTTACTGGGGCTGAAGAGTTGGGCGGGGTGCATGAGTCTTCGCACACTTGACCCACTGAGGGGTTTTTGTTCTTTGGGGACAAAAGCCCTTGAACTTGGTCCTCATTTTGTCGGGTACAGGACTCCCTAGAGGAAAGTGTGTGCTGGAGGAGCAACTTGATGCCAGAGGTTGCTGCTGGATATTCTGGCCCCTGCTGCATTTGAGGTCCCAGCAAGCTGCTGCCAGGACCAGAGTAAATCTGCAGGCTCAATTTTAAATATAAATTTTATTCAGGTCACCGTTTTGTTTGGTATCTTGGGTCCCACTAGTACGTAGGTCACAGAAAAAGTTGCACGTGTGCTAAGCCCATGTGTGTGTGTGTGTGTGTGTGTGTGTGTGTGTGTGTTAAGCCCAAATATACACTCAAATGGTTTCTTTCCTAGTTCCTGTTCACATAGACAGAGCACATAAGACAAAAATCGCAGCAGATACTTTGATTTACAGAAGAAGGGTGTGTGCTTAGACTCATTTGCCAGTGTTTTCACGCCTCAGACCCCCTGAGAATTTAATGTGCTGTGGTGCAAGACGCTAAAGAACCTGCGGTTAGGAAGAGTCTGACCACATTCAAAACAGTTTATCAATCTGTTTTGCAGCCTAGACCTCTAACGTGCTTCATCTGGTAGGTAGTTGAGCTGGAGTTACTTTTGAGTTCAACTCTGTCTCCCCCAAATTTGAGAACGGTGAACAAATGACCTACCAAGATTTCTTAGACTTGATCAAAGAAAAGTTAAAGATGGAGAAACATGGCTCGGTGGTTATAAACATAAGCTGCTCTTGTACAGGACTAGAGAGTGCTTCCCAGAAAGTGGGTCAGAAAACTCAACTAAGTGGAACTCCAGTTCAGAGAATCCTCCTCCCTCTTTGGGGCCCCTAGGACACTTCGCGTGCACAAAGTTACACAGCAAACACACGCAGTTAAAAAAAATAAAACAAACAGAAAAAGAGGGTATTTACACATTTAAAAGCAAACATATTTCACAAATAAGTGATCACAAGAGGAGGTGGGGCATAGCTCTGAGCTGCCCAAGGCCCCCAATCCAGCGATTGCTTCCTCGTTTCTTTTCTTTTCTTTTTTTCTTTTCTATTTTTCGGAGCTGGGGACTGAACCCAGGGCCTTGCGCTTGCTAGGCAAACGCTCTACCACTGAGCTAAATCCCCAACCCCTGCTTCCTCGTTTCTTAGCTTCAGTCTCTAGTACGGCCACATGGCTCTGTATGTCAAGAACAGGAATACTGTGAATGCTTGGAGATGACAGAATAACAAGAAAATGGAAAGCGAGAATTGTGAGGGCTGTTTTCCACAAGCCGGTCTACCAGTTCATGTGACTTGTTTCCATATATACATGCTCTGTAGTCTGTTTTAGTTTGATTCTGTTATATTATCATGGACACCGTTAGTGACCTGCTGAAACCTGGTACTCCTCCTTCTTGAAGAGGCTAGAGGGAAAACAGGAGAGGTTTCTTCCCTCCTAACTAAGATGTAATTATTAAGATGAAACCAGGAAAAGATATGGTGAAGAGAGAGGTATTGGTCATCACTATCAGTCCACGTCCTGCTATTCTAAACAGATGCTTTCTGTTAGAAGAGAAATTTTATCTGAATCCAAAAATCTGTAAGAGAATTTCATTTTTAAAATTGTTCTCTATTGCTTATTGTATCATGAGGAAATTTGTATTTTTAACTCCTTGTCTGCCAGAGAAAATACTCAACTCCAATGGTCCCATTACATTTTTTTGTTGCTGGTAGTGGGGATTTAACCTAGAGCAAACTACTCTGTTCTCATGTGATTCATGTAATATATATATTAATATTATGGGCATGTGTTACTCACCTGGTTTACCCAGTGCTGGGCTTTGTGTATGTTAAACAAGCAGAGCTGCATGCCCAGCCCAGTCAATCAATTTTTTTCTAATATTTCAAAATGTTTCTTTCATCAGGTTTTCCTCTCTTTCAGTGATTAATTACAGCTCTAGAATAATGACAAAGATAATCTCCCCAAATTACTTTTATAATCTTTTAAAGAATATTGCAGACTCGGTGCCATTCAATAAAGGAACGAAGGCTGATCTAAGAGTAATGGTTTGTTTCACTGTTGAATCAACCTTGTAGGAGATTCCAAATTCTATATCCTTAGTGGGATATGATGATTCATACATCACAGCATGTGAGGGGCCACAAATTCAAGGCAAGCCTGGGCTGCACAGTGAATTATAAAGTGAAACACTGTCTCCAAAACAAAAACCACCAATTACAAAAAATTTTTTCCATTTTACCTTTTTTCTTTTTTTTGTAGTAGTAGTAGTAATGGTAGTAGTATAGTTAGAAATAATTGTTGAGAGATGTAATACTCCCTGGGGACAGGCATGGTGGAACTTGCCTATAATCCTAGCACTCAGAATGGAGATAAAGATGGGAAGATGGATAGTCATCAGCTACATATGGCGTTCAAGGCCAATCTAGGCTGCACAAGACCTACCTCAAAATAAAGAAATTAATGAAATCATTGCCCCAGTAAACAGAGTTGGAGCTAAGAAATATGTAAGATCTCAAAATCTCTGGTATGGCCCAGTGATAGAAGAGCAAATCCATGTAAATTGATCCTGAGTATTTGAAACAGAACTCCATTTACCCGACACTGGGTGATACAACTCCATTTACCCGACACTGTCGCAATGGAGACCATTCACGTGATACTAAAATCAGGAAACTTTCATAATCAACATGATAATTGAACATTTCCTCCTTTTAGAAACCTACCTGCATTTTGGCATGGTGCTGGTTTGAGAGAGACTCATGTAGTGGAGGCTGGATTCTACTTGTTTATGCAGCTGAGGATGACCTGGATCTCCCCATCCCCCCTGCCCCTACTACTGGGATTACATTATATACCACCATGCCTGTCCCAGAACCTAAAAGCCAGGCAACTCGGGCTCGATCCTGAACTCACATTAAAGGTAAGAAGAGAGAAGAAACTCCACAAAGTCCTCCTGCAACCAACATACACACGCACGCACGCACGCGCAGAGCACAAGTACATTTTCTGTTTTATTAGCTATTCTCTGAAGGTTTTCCCCAGCTCTATCCTTCTTGGGGGATGGGGAGGGATGAAGCAGTGCTTTTGCTCACTGAGTTACCTCATGGCTCTGTTTTCATTTCCATTTTGAAACAGGATCTTCTGTGTACCCCAGGCTGGTGTCAAATTTAAGATCCTCCTGGCTTCCCCTCCCAACTGCCAGGGATTACAGGTGTGCACCATCATGCCTCACCACATTTTTATTCTTACTTTATGTGTACATAATTGGGAGTGTACAGGTTGTAGTGGTGGTGGTGGGGATATTGTGTATACTGAATTTTTAATAACTATATCCATCTTGTTCATTAGCTAGCATTCTTTTTTTGTGAAGAGAACATTTAAAAACCTATTCTTTTCACAAAGAATATACACTATATTTATCCCATATACACTATTATTAGCTTTGTCACCATGGTAACAACATATGGCATTCAGAAAACTTACTCCTTATGAGACTTGACCTTTGGTCAATCTCCCCACTCTCTGATTCCCTAACCCCTGTTCTCCAATAGCCACATTTTATTCTCTGCCTCTGTGAATTTAGTCTGTTTAGGTTTGTAAACCTGCAGGGCCATGTAGTTCTTATCTTTCTACGCCAGACTTGTTGGCTTGGCATAAAATTCTCCAGATTGTTGCAGTTATCAAAAGTGAAGACATTTTCTTCATTCATAGTTCTTAATAGTGCTGTGTCCTACATACTGCCCCATTTTTTCTTCCTTTACTTGCATGTGTTCTTTTTGCCCCAAAGCAGTGAATTAAACCCAGGGCTTGCACATACTAGACCAGGGTTCTACCACTTAGCTTCCTTCCCAGCCTTACATGGAATTTTCATTAGTTTGCCGGTATTGTTTTTGTTTGTTTGTTTGTTTGTTTGTTTGTTTGTTTAAGGCAGAGTTATATTTTGTGGATTGGAATGGTCTCCGATTCAACATTCACCCAATTAGCCTCCCTAGTGCTGGGATTCCAGGCCTTGGTCACCATTCTTGGCTTCACATACAGCTTTTTTTTTTTTTTTTTTAATTTGGGGGTATTTGGTGCTGCTGCTGCTGCTACTGCTGCTGCTGCTGCTACTGCTACTGCTGCTGCTGCTGCTGCTGCTGCTGCTGCTGGTGTAGCCCAGGCTGCTCTCAAACTCCAGCTCCTCTTGGTTTGGGCTACTTTAAATGTGCTTTTTCTTTTCCTTCTCATCTTTTTCTCTCGTTTTCTCAAATGGACTGGAAACTCTAATGAGATTGTTAATAGTTTCCTAGGTGTGTGGCATAAAGCTAGACTGGTTGCTAAGGAAAACACACTTGCTGGATACATGAATGAATGAAAGACTTAATTCAGGAAGGCTCTGGGGGTGTGCCAGAAAAAAGCCACAAAGAATCCCAAACCCTAGAAAATGGATGACAGGCTGTGGTGTGGTAGAACCACGCTATCGGTATTTCCTCTGACCCCTGTGAAGAGCCAGCCATGGTCCACTCAGCCTGCAGAGTTCTGTGAAAGAACTTGTGTTTTATAAAAATTGAGAAGGAATATGTTTGATGGATGTGTAGTGAGATGTGGGGGGAGGGGGTGCCGAAGCGGTCCGGTGCTGAAGCATCCCTTCCCCCTGAGGGACCAGCCATACGGTATAGTATACAATAGAGTTTATTCAGGACATAGGGAGGGGAGTTGAGAGAGTTGAGACAGAGAAAGGCAGAGAGGGGGGAGAGGGGAGAGTAGGGGAGGGGAGGGGTGGGGAGAGGAAGGGAGGGGAGGAGAGGAGGAGAGAGGAGAGGAGGGGAGAAGAGGCCGGCTATGAGCACATGGAGAGGGAGGGGGTAGGTGAATGGGGAGAAGGGGGAGCAGGAGCAAGAGGACAGAGCAAGAGCAAGAAAGCAAGAGAGAGAGGAGAGGGCAAGGAGCCCCTTTTATAGTGAGCCTGGCTGTTGCCAGGTAACTGTGTGGGGCGGAGCCTAGACAAAATGCCAACGAACTGATCTGAGCTGCTTGTTCTATGGGCTGCTCTGCTTCTTGGCCTCAAAATGAGGCTGGGAAGAAGTCACTAGAAATCCTAAGATGCCCAGACCCAGAAACCTGAGAAGAATCTAGCATTTTCTTTAAAGTGTTTAAAGATTATAAAGCTATCTCCCCCACCCCAAGTTAGGACTACTGTGTACTGTGTCCTACTCCTGTGTGCAGCAGCAAGAGCTCAGAGCAGCCTCTGAACTCCCAGACAGCTCTTCCTCCCTGCCACCTGTCTCTTCCCTCCTTCCCTCCCTCCTTCCCTTCTCCCCCGTCTCTCCTTCATCTCTTCCTGTTTGTCTATCCCCATGTCTCTCTCTGTCTCTCTCTCTGTCTCTGTCTCTGTCTGTCTCTCTGTCTCTGTGTCTCTCTGTCTCTGTGTCTCTCTGTCTCTGTGTGTCTCTCTCTCTGTCTCTCTGTCTCTCTGTCTCTCTGTCTCTCTGTCTCTCTCTGTCCCTCTCTCTGTCTCTCTCTGTCTCTGTGTCTCTGTGTCTCTGTGTCTCTCTCTCTCTGTCTCTCTCTCTCTGTCTCTCTCTCTCTCTCTCTGTCTCTCTCTCTGTCTCTCTCTCTGTGTGTCTCTCTCTCTCTCTCTCTCTCTCTCTCTCTCTCTGCCTCTCTCTCTCTCTCTCCTTGACCCCTTGACCCTGTCTTATAGTTCCAGGAGGTTCAGTTCCATCACCCCTCTCTCCTTGTTTGTTTCCATCAACACTGTAAGAACTCCCAGGGTGTCCTGCATCTCCCTCACTTCACCCTCTAGATGTCTGTTCTGTAACCCATATTCTTTCTTGGTCTTTCCTCCCCCAGTCTCACATCAGCACCCCTTTGCTCCTGTAATGCCTAGTCTGTCAGATGAGTTATCCTTGCCCCCTCGGTCTGTTCGTTGAGACTGTTTCTGGGCAAACTTCCCGACAACTGAAACCTCAGTTCTTTCTGTCTACGCCAACTCTGCTGCTTCTCTCACCTAGTTCTCAGGCTGTAACTGGTATTTTTACACACAGTTCTGATTGACAGCCTCAGCCTAGATGCTCCCAGGAAGCACAAGTCCCTGAATATCTAACACACATCTTTCCTCTTTTTATTTATTTTTTGGAGACAACCTCACTGGGTGGCCATAGCTGAGCTGGAAATCACTTTATAGAAAAGGCTGGCCTTGAACTCACAGAGACCTGCCTGCCTCTGCCTCCTGAGTGCACCGCATGCCCAGCCCCATCTCTCCTCCTTCTGAGACAGTCTCCCCACATAGCCCAGTCTGGCCTTGACTTCGAAGCTTTTCCACACCTCTAAAGTCAATTAGACCGATCATTGTTTGTTTGTTTGTTTGTTGTCTCGGGCAGTTTACATTGGCCTCAGACTCACTATGACCTTGAACTCCTGATTCCTGCTGCAGTTACTGTTAGGATCGTATGGGCTACACTGCAGAGCCACGTACCCATACTTTAACAGCCAGCTTCTCCCCAAATCTGCAACTTTCTTCGCCTTCTTCACTGCATCAGCAACAACCTTGTCTTTCTGGTCGTTCATGCCAAGAATCTTAGGATCATTTTTAGATCCTTTTCTGTATATCCCAGATTCAGCTGCCAGCACATCCTGGTGGCTCCGATTTCAAAATACACCCAGTGGGCTGGGATATACAGTTAAGTGGTACAGAGTGTGTGCTTAGTATGTGCAAGGTCTAAGGTTCAGTCAGTCACCAGCGCTGCCAGAAACCAAGAAACATCTCAATGAAAGAATCAAGCAAACGTCTCAGTCACAAGGTGCCTGTAACCTGGCCATTGAACCCACTACTGCTGCCATTCTATTCAATCCCATCACCTCTCACTCCCTACCAAATGTTCTTCATACCCACTGCTTAGTTCCTTTCGTGACAGTAGACTGCTCTTTTAAAATATGCAGGTCATGTTTAATAAGGCCTCAGTTCGATACCTCAGTGGTTTCCCCTTGCCTTAGAGTGAGTTACCAGTCCCTCCAAGTTGTGCTTGCCAAAGCTGCTCCCACCTGCCTCCCACTGTTCTCCTTGTTGCTTATTCTGACCCAGCTCGCAGGCTTTCCTGCAGTTTATAGTACACATCTTGCACACTACTCTCAAGTGAGGCATTGGTGTTCTGCACGGACTCCTTCCCTGACATCGGGGCAGCTCATTTCCTCCTCTATGAATCCCTGCAAACCATCCTATTCAGAGCTGCATTCCCCTAGAACCGAGGGGTCAAAGCCTTGTGGGTTTGTTTATTTATTTGAGACGCTGTCTTATTAAATATAAATATCCCAGGCTAGTTTCAGACTCTGGGCAAGCCTCCTGTCTTAGGCACTGAAGTGCTAGCACCGCAGCCATGCACTACCATATCTGTCTGGCCTTTATGTTTTGATGAAGGTTGCAGACTTCTTCTACTAATAATGTACAGACATGTCAGTTTCCCCACAGCCTGTCAACAGGAACTATTAACTTTTTGCTTTGGATGGGGGTTTTGTTGGTTTTGGTTTTTAGACAGGGTCTCTCTATGAAGCCCAAGCTGCCCAGGAACTTTCCATATAGACCATAGCAATTAGTGGTCATCTTCCTACCTCTGCCTTCTGAGTGCTGGGATTACAGACCTGTAGCCCCATCCCTGGCTAACGCTGGGTTTTTGACAGAGTGTAGTTTTAATTTTCATGGGTTTTTGTTTGTTTCTTTGTTTGTTTGTTTGTTTGTTTTGAACAAGTCTGGACATCAATTTAAAAGCCACTTGGAAAAAAATGCATTTTCGTCCCCTGCCCACTTCACTTGCTTTCTCTTCTTTATTGGCAGAGGCTCTTTGTGCATTAATCAAGAAGTGTGTGGACATTTTCTAGTGTGTCATTTGGCTTGATTTGTGGCAGGCATTTGTTTTTTAAATCATATTGTATGTATGTATGTATGTATGTATGTATGTGAATGTATGTATGAATATGTATATGAGTGTATTGCTACAGCAGGAAAGTGGAGGTGCTGGCCTTCCACATGTGAGTGCCAGGATTGAACACTGCTTGTCAGTTGGTGACAAGTACCTTTACCTACTGAGTCATCCTTATGGCATTGGTGGTATGCTACTTATGCAAAATTTTTGAATATGAAAGTCTTATTTGTTAATATTTAATGTTGTAGGTTCTGAATAGTCAATTATACTTTTAAAGGGCTTCTCTTAGCTCCCTCCTCCCCCCTCTCATCTATCACACACACATACATACACATACACATACACACACACAGACTCATACACATACACATACGCACACATACACACACATACTCATACACATACATACACATACACACATACACATACATACACATACATACACATACACACACACATACACATATACACACATACACACATACACACTCATACACATACACATATACACACACACACATACACATACACACACACGTACACATACACACCTATACACACATACACACACATACACATACACACACATACTCATACACATACACATACATACACACACATGCATACACACATATACACATGCACACACATACACATGCACACACATGCACACACACACACATATACTCATACACACACACATATACACACATATATACTATATAGTTTTCAAACTCTTTAAAAGTCCTGTGTGCATTTCATCCATGAGGAATGTATTTTGGTGCAAATACAGCCTTGTATTTGATATGGCTACTCATTTCCTGGATGTTCTCTTTTCTCCACAGAAGTACCACCTAGGAGATTCTTAGGGTGACTTGAATGACTGAGTTCAAGTTGGGGTAATAATACCTTTTCTTTGTGAACTCTGTGGCAGAAACTTCAGATACGTTAATGAGAACTTCAGATAAGTCAAACCTACAGCATGCTGAAGGCCCACACCCAGTAAATGTGTGTGTAATGTCTCCTAATTCTATCTGTATGTAACACAAGTGCATGATTCTGTGTAATTAGCTCCGTCACCCCACACACATTCTCTCAGTCATGACAAAGGGTGTCAGGGGCTATTAAATGGTTTCTGGTGATCTGTCTTGCCAACTGACTCCAGCTACATAGGAGCGAGACCAGACCTTTAGTTTCTCAAAATCATTGAATTATGGGTACAAAGAGTATAGACTTCAAGTGTGTTATTCTTGTGACTTCAGCATGCCGGAATTAGTGACATTTTCTTAAGAGAGTATAAATGTATCTATCTTTGTACAGCTGGCTGTGAAACTGAGCCCTGGGTGGGAATGATAAGGACTCAGCTTTGGACTTGGAAAGACATTTCAGAGTTGGTGATACCATGAGACTGCTAAAGGCAGTTTACTTTACATCTGCTTACTAAGATGCATTTAAACTGGGGCACATATCTATAATTCAATGACTATTCTCTGGATAACAAGGGCAGGAAGTTACTGAAAAATGTCTGAACTGGATTTTTTTTTAGAAAGTGTCTAACTTTGTAGCTGGACTGAAACTCACTATGTAGCCCAGGCTGGCCTTAGACTTGTGCCAGACCTCTTGCCCTAGCCTCTTTTTTGCTCCACTACATATGATGCAATTTTTTGAAATAAGCCTTGAATCATCAAAAATAATTATTATGAGATATATAATTTAGCTGTTTCTTAAATATGGATGATTGGAGCAAGTCACTTGACTTCAATAAGCTTTAATTTTCTCATATGCAAAACAATGACAGTATTACTGTTTTGGGAATTAGGAAGGAATACATTTAAAGTTTGTACTTTATAAGTTTTTAAATGTTAAGGGACTTCCCAAATCTGATTTGCAAAGACCAAAACCTGGAAAAAGAAAAGACAGAAAGAAAAGATGAAAAGCCAGGGGTGGTAATCCTAGAACACCTGTAATCCTAGAACTTGGATGGTGGAAGTCAGAGATTCAAGAGTTCAAGGCCAACTTCAACTTCATAGCAAGTTCAGTTCCAACCTGAGTTACCTGAGAGCCTGTTTCAAAACACTAGACAGGCAGACAGACAAATTTAAAAATTCATTTTTAGTGATAGTTTGGTAGGGGCAGCTCTTTATATGAGATAGTTCTCTCTATGTTACTTGGGGGAATATAAATTAGTACAGCCATTACACAAAACAGCTTGACAATAGATACCAAAAATTAAAATGTATGCATACTCTTATTGACTACCAATTTCTTTCACTATAATTTATCACGCAGGCAAAAATAAAAAATAAAAAAATAAAGGTGAATACAGTGCTGAGAAATGGCTCTGAGAATAAAAAGATGTACAGCTCTTGCCAAGGTGCAGGTTCAATTCCCAGCATCCTTGTCAGGGGGATCATATCCTCCTATGACTCTAGCTCTAGGGAATCTTATCCCCTCTTCTGATTCCACTGTTACCTGCATTCACATGTGTACACACGCACACAAGCACGCACGCGTGCACACATGTGCACATAATTGTAAAATATAATTGCTTAGATATCTCTATGTGGACGTAGTAGGAAAAGCACAGAGACCCAAACCTCCATCCACAAGGGACCTATTTTGAAGGACTCAACAATCAAACACATTGCTTACAAAAAGAATGAAGAACCAGGCAAGTAGCACACACCTTTGATCCTGCACTCAGGAGGCAGAGGCCGGTGGATCTCTGTGAGATCAATGCTAGCCTGGTCTACAGAGTAAGTTTCAGGCCAGCCAGGGACACAAAGTACAAGCTTGTCTGAGTGTGTGTGTGTGTGTGTGTGTGTGTGTGTGTGTGTAGGAGTGGGTAATGGATATCGATTGTCAAGCAAAGAAGCAAAGTACAAAACAGTGTAAATGAGGTGTGAGGGGGATAATGCTTTCTATTGCTCAGTGGTGCAGATTAATCCCTGAGCACTGTAGGTGCTGGGTAAACACTCTGCTACTGAGCTACAGGGCCCGCCCTGCATGTACATTTTTGTTTGTGCAATCCCATAACCAAGAAAATGAAAATATGTTCTCCAAATCTAGAATTCGGTACCTGGGTGACTAGAAAGCTGTGTGTGTGTGTGTGTGTGTGTGTGTGTGTGTGTGTGTGTGTGTGTGTGTGTGTGTGTGAATATATATATACACATATATACATACATATACATACATATATATACATATACACACACATATATATATATACATATGCATGCATACATGAATGTAACTCTGTGTGGGTATGCATGTTAGGTAGGGATGCTTTGTAACTTTGGGTGTTGTTCTTCAGGCCGTCCCTCATTTTTGTTTGTTATACTTTTTTAAGACAAGGTCACAAGCTAGGCTGTGCACAGGCATTTCATCCCAGCACTTGGGAGGCAGAAGCAGGTGCATCTCTGAGTCTGAGATGCCAGCTAGGATTACACAGAGAAACCCTGTCCCTAAAAACCTTAAAACAAACAAACACACAAAAACTAGAAAGACTATATCTCTTCTTCAGGAAAACACCAAGTGGATGTTGATGCTGGACACTGGGAGGGAGGGCTTAGAGTATCTGGGGGCTCAGGCTTAGGAGCTCATAGAGGTAAAGCCAAAGACAAGGAGTGGACCCCTGGCACCAAGCTGGGCCATGTGATCAAAAACATGAAAGTGGAGGAGATCTACTTGTTCTCCTAGTCCATTAAGGAATCTGACATTATTGACTTTTTCCTGGGTGCATCTAAGGATGAGGTTCTAAAGGTCACATCAGTGCAGATGCAGACTCAGACGTCCTAGCGGACAAAGTTCAAGGTTTTTGTCGCTATTGGGGACTACAATGGTCTTGGTGTTCAGTGCTCCAAGGAGGTAGCTGAGAGGTAGCTCTGCCATCCAAGGGGCCATCATCTTGGCCAAGCTTTCCGCATCCCTGTGTGGAGAGGCTGCTATTGGGGTAAGCCCCATACTGTCCCATACAAGGTGACAGGCTGCTGTGGCTCTGTGCTGATGTATCTCACTCCTACACCCAGAGCGGGTATCTGTCTATGTCCCTGTGCTCAAGAAGCTGTTGCTGCTGGCCGGTATTGATGACTGCTACTCACTCGTTAGCCAGGGGCTGCACCGACAACCTGGGAAACTTTGCCAAGGCCACCTTTGATGCCATCTCCAAGACCCACAGTTACTCATCACCTGACCTCTGGAAAGAGACTGTGTTCACCATGTCTCCTTATCAGGAATTCACTGACCCTCTGTGAAAACCCACACCAGAGTCTCTGTTCAGAGGACCCAAGCTCCAGATGTTGATGCCATGTAAGGGGTTTTATACAAGAAAAACAAAGTAACTTAGTGTCTCTCTCTTTAAAAAAAAAATCAACAAGATCTCTCATTGAGCTCATAAAACAGTCTGGACCCACCCACATGCTTCTGCCTTTCTACTGCTAAGATTACAAGTGTCTTCCTGCCTGGCTTCCTCTAAGTAGGGTCTGGGGATTGAACTTAGGTCCTTGTGCTTGCCAGGCAAGCAGTTTACCAACCAAACTTTCAGTCTATCTGCTGAATGTGTAACTTTGAAAAACCAAACTGGAGTTTGGATCCTCCACACACATGTTCACCGTGTGTCTGTAATCCCAGCTCTGAGAGTGTGGAGACAGGCAACTCTCTGGGACTTGCTGAGCTGCCAGACGGGGGCAAGCTCCAGGTTCAGGGAGCCACTCTGCCTCAGAAAACAAGAGGGGAAAGCTATTAAGCAAGATATTGTTGAAGAAATTTTTAATCCTGATCAGGGGTTTCTACCCCATCTTTGACCATTTAGTTTCCAGAAAAAAGACACATACTACCTTTGTGTTTACAGTAACCCTTAAACAGCACATGAGCTGGGCAGATACCTACCCTCTATGCTTTCTTTCCTGCTTTCCTGTCGGTAACCCGGAATTTGACAAGCACTAGGTCCTATATTATTAAATATAAAAACAAATTTAAGTATATGTATCCACAGATATATTAAATCTGCAAAGAAGGGAGAAATGAGTGGAAATTGATATAAATGTTCTTAAGGAGAACTACAAGGGAGAGAAGGTGAGGTGGAGGAGAAGCCACCATGGGTTAGGGAGGTTCATGAAAATGTGTCCCTGAGGGCTGGCCGATTGGCGTTAAGAGCAGCCCAGATGAAATATAACTAATATCTTAGGTTATCTAAAGGAAAGTAGATTCTAATAGCATAGAGATACCTACCAAGCTCTGCGCTGTGTAAGGCTTAGTGTCAATATAAAGGTTGTGTGTGTGTGTGTTTTTACAGAAACTAGGGGGTAGAAAGCCCAGATTGGGATTAAAAATTTCTACAACAGATATACTCACATCAGCCTTCTGACAAGCACTACATCATTGAGTGTACCCACACCCACATGTGTGCATACTTGCTTGTGCCACACATACATGTACGTCTAAATAAATGAATTAATCCATTTGAAACTACCCAGATCACTCATGCCATTAAGTAATCATGTAATAAATAACAGTAGTTATTTAAAATTTAATCTCATTATATTGTTTACTTTCCATTGAAATAAAGGTATACTGAAAAGTTTTAAATTATCCCTGAAATTTTTCTTTCTCTTTCTTACTTTCCTTCCTTCCTTCTTTCTTATTTTATTTATTTATTTTTTTGAGACAGTGTTTCTCTGTATAATAGCCCTGGCTATCCTGGGATTCTCTCTGCAGACCAGGCTGGCCTTAAGCTCACAGGGATCCAGCTGCCTCTATCTCTGAGTGCTGGGATTAAAAGTGTGTGCTTGAAAAAATTTTTCTTAAAAATGTTTTTGTGACATTTGTTATTAGTCGTTACCGTAAGGTGAAGGTTTTTACATGATATATTTAGTCCTCAAATAACTATACTATAACCTTATTATTCTACCTCATTTATTAGACCTCTATGATTTAAAATGTTATCCCATGTGATTCTAAAACTGATGCACTGTGCACTAGAAAGACGGATTCTTCCCTTGGTGTGCATAGTGATAGGAATGGAATTCAGGGTTTCACACACACTAGGCAAAGTGCTCTACACCTGGGCTACACAGCCAGGCCAAATCTAACACTCTTTAAAGGCTTAAGTATTTGCAAAAGTTCACCACAACAGTGTGGGGATACATACCTGGAATCCCAGCACTCAACAGGCAGATTCAGGAAGATAAAGGATTGAAAAACAGCCAAATGTGTGTGTGTGTGTGTGTGTGTGTGTGTGTGTGTGTGTGTGTATGTAGATGTCTTTCTGACACCAACACTAAGTCTCTCTTATCTTTATGTATTTGGCTTTGATCTGATATCTTACAAATTGATTCGGCTTTTATACATTTGTATTTTTATAACTTTAGGACGTGAATGGAGGCAAATAAAACATTTTCCTATAGAAAGTGAAAAAGAACTCCTCCTACTCATTTTGCCGAGTGAGAGCTGGTGTCAGTCTTAACTTCCAGAAGTTTCTTTAGCTGCAGCCAAAGACTGAAGTCAAGGGAAATAAGGATCCGGGGGCTGCAGAGGTAATGCAGTACTTGAGGGCACATACTGCTCTTGCAGAGGACCCTGGTTCATTTCCCAGAACCCACATTAGCTGCTCCCAACTGCCTTAACTGCAGACCCAGGAGAATCTGACACCCCTGGTTTCCTCAGACATCTGCACTCATGTGCCCATACCTCCATACAGACACTCGTGCACAGACATATACACAGTTTAAAATAATATAAATCTTTTAAAAAACAAAACAAGGAAGAAAGCTGTGCAGGTCACAGGCCTGGTGTCTCTGACACGGGTACACTGAGCAGAGGAGCTTATGCAGACAGGCAGTCTACTAGATCTCATTGACTGACAGACTTCTGTGGACATGCTGAGGATTGAGTGTTTTTCCCCCAGGAGCAAGAGTAAGCCATTAAAAGATGTGTTCATTTCCTTATCAAACTATATGGTTGAACGGGGGTTACGTTTAGAGTCTTTTATATGCTAGGTAAGTGTTCTGGCAGATTACAGAGCTTCATGGACCAAAATAAAAAAGCCCTTTTGATTTATTGTACTATAGTGTTTACATTTTAGAGGCCCGGAGAGAGTTGGTAGAGTGTGTGCCTTTCATGTACAAGTACCTAGGTTCAATTCCCAGTACCGGAAAACAGAAAGAAAGAAAAAGGAAGACAAAATTACTTCAGCTAATGCAATTATTCCCATGGAGATCTTGATGTAAACAAGTTTGTCACTGGATTGGTTTAATCAACTGAGGGTAAACACACGTTTTTACAATGGAAAACAGTGAAAATTAATTTTAACTATCCCTTCCGAGAAAATAATCTCATTGCTCCTCAAAAAAAATTTGCTAATACATAAGCCTCCAAATGGTCGAAGAATCCTAAGCTTGGGGAATTCAGAGGTACGAACTCCCAGGACGCTGCTTATCTGGGCAGAGTTGATGGAAACAAAAGCTCTGCTGCCCCCTGGTGGCATCTGCTGCCTTTCACTGATTCTCTGTTGCAGCTCAGAAAACCTGCTCTGAAATTGCATTTCTATCCCGCCTCCTCTCCGGGATCTCTGCCAGGCGAGAGCAGGTCCCAGGGGGAGGAAGTCCTGCCTGTGTGTGACCACCTGCATATGATGCCGACCTTCAGTGCGTAACTGTGTGCCCTTATCCATTTAACAATCAATCCCTTTTGTAAGTCCAGTGATACAATCAGAGCCTGACAGTACGAACAGGACAGTGGTCCGTCTTCGCTAATCTTTGGGGTCCTTTCTAATTTGTTACCTTTGAGAATGTGTGCTATTTTAAATTTGCCTCAGGTCCTGGTAGGAACTTCAGTGATCCACAGTCTATGCCCATTAACTCAACCATGTTTGAAATACACTTATTTGTCTGTAACTCACTTTAGATTTCAATTCGGGGTTGTTTTTTTTTTTTCCTGTTCCCTCCATCCTTCCTTCCCTCCCTCCCTTCTTCCTTCCCTCCCTCCATTCTTCCTTCCCTCCCTCCCTTCTTCTTTCCCTCCCTTCCTGCCTCTTTGCTCTTCCATTTCCCTCCGCCCCCTTCTTAGTCATTCGAGACTGTGTACCCCAGTCTGGCTTTGCACTCACAATCTTACTTCCTCAGTTTCCCAAGAATTGGAATTACACTCCTAATTTCAAATTGTCTCTTCCAAAGGACTGGTAATTTGATCATTGCCAACTTATGGAATCCCTTTTCCCTGAGGTTAGATCTAAATGTCAGAAGGTTCAACACAGTGGCAAGTGGATAGAGGCCTCTAGCTCTCCATGCCATCCAGGCACACAGGCATCCAGCTCAGCAGCTGACCTCAGGCATCTGTTCTCATGGTCCTCTACCGAGCTCAGAGTTCCCTCCTGCACACTCCCTGAGATAGGGGGTTGTTTTCCTTTCCTTTCCCCTGATGGTAGGGTCTTGGGGTGGTCTCGTTTATAATTTTCTTTCCTTAGCCTCCTAAGTGCTGGACTTACAGGTGTGTGCTCCAACACTCCGCCTGTTTTTTCCTAAACAGTTGAGTATCTAGGAATGTTGGGAATCTGTCCCCTCCCCAGCTTCTTGCTTCCTTCATGAGCTGAAGTTTGCTCTTTGTGACCTGCAGCCCAGCTTGAGCTGTTCAGGCACCATCATGCCTGATCTCTCTGCTCCTAAATCTCTTTAGCTGCTCTGTGAATGCTTATGCATTCTCAGAGTTATGATGGCTGATGTGTCAATCAATCATCAATCAATCAGTCAGTCAGTCAACCCACCAATCTCCCCCACTCTTGTCAAGTGGCAAACTTGCTTTCCTTCTTACTCTCTTCTGTCAGCCCTCGTCCCTCCTCTTTTAGATCAGGAATGTGCATTTCTTGTTAAATTAGTTGATCTTACTCTATAGCTCTAGATGGCCTGGACCTTTCTATTTAGAGCAAATCAGGTTCAAACTCACACAGATCCACCAGCTTTTGCCTCCTGAGTGCTGGGATTATAGGTATGGATCATCATGCCTGGTTTTACTTTCTTTTGAGAGAATAAAACCATGCATGATCTTATATAAGATGGGTTTGGAGGGGATAGTGGTGGCAGGCACAGGCAGATCTCTGAGTCTGAGGCCAGCCTGATCTACAGAGCAAGTTCTAGGGAGGCCAGGAAAAATCAAGTCATCTGCAACACCAGGCCTGGAAGGCAGCTCTTTCTCTTGAAGCAATGAACACAGAATGCTTAGCTGCTTGCTTGGGGTGGAGTGATGTGCAATGTGAACTAAAAAGAGACTGGAGTGGGATGTGTTAATATCATTGTCCTGTGCTCATGAAAAACAGAAAGGATAAAATAATGGTAATGCTTTCAGACAGGGCCCTCTCTGTCTAGGTAAAACCAGGTCCTCAGACAGCTCTTCCTCCTGTTCCTTGCTGAGATGTCAGAGCCCAGGTGACCTGTCCTGAAGGAGCTGACAGTTGGTGGAGTAAGTGGTTTTAGAGAGGCTGGTCTTTTCACTAGAGATCTGGTTTTCAGTGATTTCAGAGGCTGAATTCTTAGGGCTGATGAGTTGGCCTCGGAGGTCAAGAGAGCTTTCTGCTTTTCCAGAGGATATAAGCAGGACCACAACCACCTATGACAGCAGCTCCAGGGTAACCAACACCCTCTTCTGGTCCTTGTGGGCATCTGAATTCACATACACAAACTCAGACACAAACACATAATTTTTAAAAAGTTTGATTCTTTCATTTGGTTTGGTTCTAGTAATACGAGTTTCATAAAAAGCCACAGATTTACTGTGTGTCTTAGGGTCTTACTGCTGTGAACAGATACCATGACCAAGATAACTCTAAAAAAGATAACATTTAATTGGAGCTGCCTTACAAGTTCAGAGACATGGCATCATCTAGGCAGGCATGGTGCAGGAGGAACTGAGAGTTCTACATTTTCATCTGAAGGCTGTCAACAGAATACTGGCTTCCAGGCAGCTAGAATGAGGGTCTTAAATCCACACCCACAGTGACACACCTACTCCAAAAGGGCCATACATTCTCGTAGTGCTACTCCCTGGGCCAAGCATATATAACCATCACACTGGAAAAAACTAGATGGTAGGAGAGTAACATTTGGATTAGTTTTTACACTCAGACTTTTGTACAACAAAAGAATCATCCTGTCCACCAAAGCTACTCGTTCTAAATATACCTTTTTATTCTTTGAAACAAGGTCTTACTTGCATAGCTCAGGCTGGCCTGGAACTCACGTGGATCCTCCTGCCTCTACCTCCTCAGGACTGAATAAGCACATTCAGCTTTAAGACGTATATTTTACACCAAGCTCATTTGGAAAAAAAAAATAATAATAGCGTGTCCTGGGGTTGGGGATTTAGCTCAGCGGTAAAGCCCTTGCCTAGGGAGCGCAAGGCCCTGGGTTCGGTCCCCAGCTCCGAAAAAAAAAAAAAAAATAGCGTGTCCAGTTTTAACAGAAGTCAAAATCCTCTCAATATCGGCGCATTTGGAGCCTTTGCTGTAGACTGGGTCACTAACAACGTGATGGCCAAATGACAATAACATTGTAATAGTAACAGGACAGTTGTTATTAGGAGCCACAAGTTTATGTCAGACATAACTTTAATCTTTAATCTCTAAAACGCCTTCTCGAAGTGGGCATTAAGAAAAAGAAGAAACCAATTAATTTATACATGTGCTCTCCTGTGTGTATGCTACCACATACTTGTGGAGATCAGATGGCAACTGGGTGCTAACACTTTTTCCTTCCACCGTGTGAATTCCGGGGATCAGACTCAGGTCAAGCACTGTTAGGTGCCGCTGAACCATCTTGTCTACTCAGATTAGGCATTTTTACCCCCATTTTACAGACTTTAAACTAAGTTTTGGAACAGTTACTGGTATAAGTTTCAGTTATTGGCAGTTCGTGGCGGCGCCGAGGCTAGGATGGTTTCTAAATTGTCCACCCAGCGATGCAGCAAAGACCGCGAAACGGCGCAGGGACTTTAAAAAAAACAATCGACCGTCACTCTAGCCACTAGAGGAGTAAACGATTAGGGGACAGGCGCAGAAACCGGAAGGTGAAGACGTCACCGGAAACTAGAGCGCAGCTTCCGGTCGTGCGCAGGAAGTGGGTCTTCAGCGTGTCGCCAGCTTATAACGTAGACGTGCGGTAGAGTTTGAGCCCCTCTCGTGCACGAGGCACTTGTGTCCTGCTTTCCAGCGCCTGCAGTGAAGATGTCCCACCCATCCCCAGCAGGCAAGCCCTCCAATTCCAAGAACCCGCGAGTCTTCTTTGACGTGGACATCGGCGGGGAGCGAGGTGAGCGGCGCGGGTCGGCTCAGCCCTTCTAGCGCTTGGGGCCGCCCTGCTGGGGTTCTTCTTGGCCTGCTGGCTGTTCGGCGGCTCGGGGCCTGTGATGAGAAGGGAGATAGCACCCTGAAACTCACCCAGAGCAAGACCTGGCGTCCACGAGTTCAGATTGAGTCCTCTCCCTTGTAGGCGATGGTCGTAGTTCCGGTGGAAGTTTCTGGAAATTTCTACTTAAGGAATCGTGGCGTCCCTTATGTTTGTCTCTTTATTTGGTCGCATTTCCCTGCAACCTTTGCGTTACCACTTACTATAAAATAAAATGATTTGACGAGTGTGGTGGATAGTTCGGTCCGCTTCTTGGATATGTGCCTGCAGGGTTCTAGTCACGCCATGTGCCTCCTGGTACCTGAAATGCATCGGGAGCTACCAGGTCATTTACATATTAAAGTGACTTATTTGCTTAGTGCTTTTTCCTCATTACTGATTATAGTAGCAGTTTAGGTAGGCTATTTTGCCATCATGGAATTGAGCGCCATGTCTGTATTCAGAGCCAAGAAGCCCAAAGCCAGTGGCTTAATCGGTGGGTCGAGACTCTTTGGAGGGAGGTTGTTAAACGACCCTTTTACACGGTTGCATATCAGATTAGGAGTCGTAACAGTAGCAAAATTAGTTATGTTGAGGAACTGTATTAGAGGGTCGAAACATTGAGAAGGTTAAAGAATAGTCATAAGCTCCTGTGTACTGGGTGAGAACATGTTGCTTGGTAACTTGAGTTGGGCTTGTTCTGAAACATGTCGGAGTTGTAGGCCAGACCTACTGGGATGGGTTCACACACGTTTACACGTGAACTAACTCACTTTGTTTTGTAACAGATTTTATTACAGTTTTGGATTGTTGAGAAGGGAACTGTTTCAGAGGTTACAAGAGGCAGTTTCCATAGAGCAATGAGAGTGGCTTAAGACCTTTCCTGGACTATGTGTTCTGTTAGTTACTTAGAGATTAGAAATTCTGAGTACAGGGCCCTTGAGATGGCTCAGCAGGTAAAGGTGCCTGACCACCAACCCTGAATGCCAGAGATTGTCCCATGATCTCCACCTGCATTCCTCAGCCTCACACACAGAATAAATATTTTTTTAAGTCTGAAAATTATTTCAGTGATTCAGGACTTTAAGCCATTTGTACATTAAATTGTGGTGTCCTTCCTATGCTGCTAATCACCTGGATGCTATAATTGTAATCTTAAGTGTGATGTTTCAAATTTAGATAGTCGAAGCTTTCCTTAGACTAAATAGGAATATTAGAAAAATGACAAGGAGATCCAGCAGTTCCGTGGTTGGGAGATGGAGTTTGTATGTATTCCTGTGGCACTATTCACAGCAGCCAACATACAGCACCCATCTAGTGTCACTCAAAGCATGAAAACATAGTGTGCTGTATACATAGAATATAGCACTGCCTTTTAAAAGAAGGAAATCTTAATTTATAATTTTGTAGTTGAATTTAGAGGATGGTATGCTGAGTGAAATAAGATTACTATAGGATCTCACTTTTGTGGACTCTTTAAAAAGTTGAACTCCGAGAAGTAGCATGATAGGTACCATCGCCAGGGTAGATGTCAGTCAAAGGATGCACAATTTCATTTAAAGACAGGTAAGCAATTCCATTTAAAGAAGACCTGTCACACATTGTGACTACAGTTAATAACATGTGGTTAAAACAAGAACTAAATGACTTTGCAAGAAACTAAACTGACAAGATGTCCTTTTCTTTTCCTTCAGCTGGACGAATTGTTTTAGAATTGTTTGCAGATATTGTTCCTAAAACTGCAGAAAATTTTCGTGCATTGTGTACAGGAGAAAAGGGCACTGGACCGACAACTGGGAAACCTCTGCATTTTAAAGGATGCCCTTTCCACCGAAGTATGTATATGAACTTCCTCTGTCCAATATCGATGCAGATATTAGTACTGCTCTTAGGAATGGAGGAAGAATGTCAATTTCCTGATGGACACTTGGACAAAGTGGTAGCTCAGTGTCATAAAGGCTTGGCGGTGTGCAGCAGGATGGATTGTGGGAGCATACTAAAGTTTCTCTGGGCAGCTCTGCTAACTCTCCTCTTCAAACCATTTCACTGGGAAAGAGAAAATATGACAGATAAATAAGCCGACCTTAAATCATTTGACAGCCCGGGCAGAGTTGTTTGCGAAGTATTGGACGTTTGGTGTCTGGGATACCTTGGAAATGTGTGCTTAAACTATTACCTTACATACATTACTCGCCTGTTGGCCTAGTGGTTAGGTTCAGTAGAGTTCAGGAGCCACATACAGTCATCATTTTGTTTTATTAACTAATGAAAGTCAAGTAAATTCAGTAAATATTTATGAATAAACAAGTAAATGACAGAGTTAGTAATTTTCCGATATTGCAGGGAATTGAATCCAGCTTTTCAATTTTCTTTAAAATACTATTTATTAAGAAAAATGAACCAGGTGGTGGTTATGCATGCCTTTAATCCTAGCACTTGGAAGGCAAAGGCAGGCGGATCATGAGTTCCAGAACAACCAGGACTGTTACACAGAGAAACCCTGTTTTGAGAAAACCAAAAGAAAAAGAAAAAATGAACACTGATTTTTAAAATGTTTTAAACTTGACTTACTTTTGTATTTCATAATGTATTAAAGTATGCTAATAAAAATGTATCTAGAAAACAGTTAACATGGGAAGGGAGGAATGGTAGAACAGTTAAGAACACTTACTGCTTTTCTAAGAGGACCCAAGTTGGGTGCTCTGTGTCCACGTTTGTTGGTTCACAACCTCTTGTAACTATACTTTCAGGGAATCAAACACCTGCCCCCTACAGGCACTGCACATACATGGCATACACATACACAGACTCACATATACACATAAGTAATGCTAAGGAAATAGTTTATACAGTGGATTTAGCATTGCTTATAAAATATAAAAGTTGGCTTAGCTATTCTTATAAAAATCAGTTGGCAACTAGTCACTTGAACCATTTCTTAAATCTAAGGTTAATGATTGGTCTGCACTGTTTTTACAAATGTAATTTATATGAAACATCTGCTTTTTAGTCTTGAATTTTGGAACATGTTAGGCAGAGTATACTGTTACGATTTTTATAAATTTATATATAATATTTTGGGGGTGTTGGGATTCTGCCTGGACTTCTTGGGCAGTTTTATCCCAGGCCTCTCTGTATTTTTGTTGCCATGAGAAATGTAAGCTCTGTACCACTTTGAGAAGGAGAGAGCCCAAGGAGGCTGCACATGTCTACCTCCCGACTCTGTTTCCTTGTCTCTTGGCTAGCTGTGTGCATTATTGCAGTGTACTCCAGTGCTCAGGCCGCTGAACCTGGGGTTCTTTGAACATGGGTGGGCAGTCTAGTCCTCATGAGGGATATTTAGTGTTTATTTAGCAGGCATTACTCAGTAGGTATGTATTTTTTTTCAAGGAATAAGGTGATATTTAAGGAACTCATTGTTGGAAAAGACAAGATTATTACATGTAATAAAATGGTAGTAGAGTTAGCGTAATGATGGAAGCTAAGTCTGTCTCCTGTGTTTCAGTTTAACAGATATAGGGACTACCTTTGATTTAGCTCAGAAAACTAGTTTCTTGAGAGTTGGTGGGGAGTCATTAGTAAGAAGTAACTTGGAGTTAGGCTGTGAGAAATCTTCAAGTAGAGCTGTTAGCTGGGAGCAGGGGAGGAGGTCGGGGCACTACTAAAGTTGAACTTAGGAAGTTATCTTTTTTATTCCTTCATTAGTTAGCATCTGCTTCAGCTACTAATGGTCATATTCCTTTTTTCTTTTTTTTTGCAGTTATTAAGAAATTTATGATTCAGGGTGGAGACTTCTCAAATCAGAATGGGACAGGTGGAGAAAGTATTTATGGTGAAAAATTTGAAGATGAGAATTTTCATTATAAGGTAAAGAAAAAATCTTAGTTTTGCTAATATAAAGACTGTATTTGAAATATACTTGGATTAACATTTAAAATAACTTTGGATGTGGCTAGATTGCTGTCATCCCCGCCCCCTTCTGGTACTAGGACCTCTTATGACAGCCAAATGGTTCATCACTAAGCTCCCCTTTGCCATTTTCTATTTTGAGCCTGGGTCTTGCCTATTGCTCAGGTTAGCCTTAAACTCATCCTAGCTGAGCCATGCCTTGGACTCCCAGTCCCTTTTACTTACCCTTCTTAGGCACTGGGATTACAAACCTGTGTCAGCAGCCTGGTACGGATTGTACTTTTCTTATAAAAGAGACAAATACATAAGCATTTCTAAGGATGTGTAGTACTGGGGCTGAGCTCAGGGTCCTGTGCATGCTAGGCAAAGTCCTCTACTACTTGCACCACATGCCAGTTCAGTATGCATCTTTGATATGAAAAGGATTTAATCCAGTAACAGTTTGCTTTTTGAGATAAGGTTTTATTGTGTAGTCCAGGTGACCTTGAATTTACCATCCTTCTGCATTTTGCCTCCCAAATACTGAATGGCAGATAAGCAGCAGTTTATCCAGTTTATGCCTGGCCAGTATGATATTTTGGCAAAAATAGCATACTTAACTTCACTACAATTAATTTTTATATGCTTCAGTTAAGCCAATGAGTTTTAAGCTTCCATATGGCACAATTGATCCCAGGAAAAATGTTCTCATTATTGTAAGGATGGTAACTTGTGCATCTTTATCCTTGAATTTGAAGAACAACAAAACCATCGCTAATATCCAGGATGTCAGGGGATTTTCCACCTAGCGGATATGGTTAATGTTCGGGGTGTATTGCACCATTCCCGTTTTAAGAACAGACATGTAAGTACAAAAGTAAAGTGATGTCTTTGGCAATGAGGAATATAAACAAGGTAATTAGGGTGATTTGGAAAGAGAATTTCTATTGGTCGGTTCTGTCATTACACCAGAGAGAGCTTGTAAAAAAGAACTTGAGAGGCTGTTTATAATCGTACCTCAGAGTCAAGATTAAAGTACAAGGCGCTGTGAAGGATAATATACAGTTTACCACATGCAAATGCTAAGTATGACTTCGATACAAGTTGAGTATCCTCTACATGAAATACTCCATGTTAGAAATATGCCCATATTATTTGTATTTTGAAATATTTGCATAGATTTTATAGGTTGAGCATTCCTTATCTAAATGTGAAAGTTGTGATTCAGATTTTGTAACACGTTCGAATTTGGTTTTTGGATTATAGATGTTCAACTTTTAGGTTGGCACTAGCTGTGCAGAACAAATTGGCCTAAAACTCTCAGAGATCACTAGTCTGCTTCCTGAGTGCTGGGATTTAAAAGCACATGGACCACAGCTAGCCAGTGTGATAGGAGAAAGATTTAGATAGTTCAAGTCTGTAGGTAGGAGAGGCAATGAGGTTTAAACACTTAAGCTAGGCAAACTGGGCCTTCAGGTGGCAGAAATTTTGCCAGGCTGGACTAGAAATACAGATTTCAAAATGAAGTGGTGGTAGCAATAGGGGAGACAGTGAAGGCCAAGGAAAGAAAGCTTTCTGTCTACTGAGTAGTTAAAGGAAAACACCAGGAAGGCTGTCAGGGATAACAGCTTGTTCCACCACTGCATTGATTAAAAGAAAGGATGCAAAAGGAACAAAACAAAAAAACACAACTTGCTGTGGCATTGTGAAAATTTGGTGACCTTGAAAGCAGAGTCAGATTTGGGTCGATGGGTAGAGGGACACAGGTGGGAGAGTTCTGAGGCACGCACTGGAGGTATGCCTTTCAAAGCCTAAGCTATGTGAAGCAGAAGAGCAGGGACACTGGCTTGACTGGAACAGACTGAGTACAGGCTATTCCTCTGCATTGTCTCTGGATCATTGATTCACCTGAATGAAACCCATAGATTGGAATTATTTTCAATACTTAATCTGAATAACTTGTCTCAATTCAATAGGACATTACTTTCTCAGTTTGGTGAAAAATTAGAATCATAATATAGGCCTATTTCTGATGGTGGGAAGACTATAGGGGTTCTCAGAAAAATAGTAACTGTCACAGAAAGAGCACAGTTAACTACTAGATGTCCTTAGTGTGGCATCTTCATCTTTAAGAGTGATGTGTAAGCATCTCTTGCAGATGGCCAGTTTAGAAACGACCTGCTTCTTGTTAAACTGACATTTAAAGAGTTTTGTTCATTTAAGGTGGTAGTTCTTCACGTAAAACCAGAGCAAAAGGTACTTAACATTTATAAGCAAAGTTGATGTAAAAATAAAGTTTAGTATACACCCCATCTATTTTAGGTGAAAAGCCAAGTAAAGGAAATTCATACTAGGCCTCTAACTTGTTTTTCTTTTAATGATTTTTATCTCTGCAGCATGATCGGGAGGGTTTGCTGAGCATGGCAAATGCAGGCCCCAATACAAATGGTTCTCAGTTCTTTATCACAACAGTTCCAACTCCTCATTTGGATGGGAAACATGTGGTATTTGGTCAAGTAATAAAAGGACTAGGTGTGGCAAGGATGCTTGAAAATGTAGAAGTGAATGGTGAAAAACCTGCCAAAGTAAGTAAAAAGTTACAGTAAAATGAACAGACCAGCTTAGTTACCTGTCAGAGAAATGCATAATTGTTGCCTCAGAAAAGTAGGAAAGAGGTTAGGATACTTTTGCTATACTGGCAATAGGACCTAGATTGGCAACTTTTCTTGAAACTATTTTTTTTTCTTTGAGATCTGGCTTTCCTTGAATTGTCTATTAGTCTCAATCCTTTTGTCTGTGCTAACTTTACTCTAGTGCCAGGATTTAACGACTATGCCCAACAAAGCGATTTTAAGACTTACCAGCTTCAGTGGGATCTAATGAAGTGATCTATGTTAGATTGTTTAAGTCTTCCCATAACCATGAGACTTGTGTGTCAGTAGTAATTAACTATAATACATACCAGAAAGAAGGTAGTGCACTGTTGTTTAACTGGAAGTTTGACATAGAACTTGTTACTTTTCTTGATCTGCTTTTATAGCTTGCATACATTGCTTAATGGTTTCAGGTTATATTGTATTCTAAATGCCCATGCAGCAAGGTGACTATGAAAGACCCATAATGCAACCAGACAGTGCACAGGAATTAGAAATCCAGCTGTTTGTAGGAAGTGTGCCAACCAGTAATACAGGACAGACTGTATCACCCGAGACAGCTTCATGCATAGTGATGTAGTTCTCAACCCACTGTGCTCATAGCACAGTCCCTAACAGTGAAACGCTGTGAAGAGTGACATTGTTGTGTTAGCTGGAATGTACAAGAAAGGAAGTTGCTGTAATTTAGCAGATAGATGTGTCCCTGACAAGTCTGCCACATGAGTAGTAATGTATGTAACTGTGAGCTATGCAGCCTGCAAAGGTAGACTCTAAGATCTCTAGATACTCACTTCAGCTTACTGCTTTTTCAGCTCTGTGTTATTGCAGAATGTGGAGAATTGAAGGAAGGGGATGAATGGGGAATATTCCCCAAAGATGGCTCTGGGGATAGTCATCCAGATTTCCCTGAGGATGCAGACATAGACTTAAAGGATGTGAGTATTTTCAGATGGATACATTTTAATTACTTAAGTGAACTAAAATATTTAGTACTAAAAGCTTGGTTAGCCTATCATGTATATATATCATATATGTTTCATACATAGTGTTAAAGTCACATTATTTACTAATACCCAACATTATTTATGTCCTTTTATACAGGTAGATAAAATTTTATTAATATCTGAAGACTTAAAAAACATTGGAAATACTTTTTTCAAGTCTCAAAACTGGGAGATGGCTATTAAAAAATATGCAAAGGTTTTAAGGTAACAGCATTTTTAACAAGTTTAATAAGTTTAACATTTTTAATAAGTTACTTTTAGAATGTATAAACTGAATTATTATGAACTAAACTCAGAATCGCTCACATTTAGCAAGTTACTTACGTAATGACAGTTGTTTTGAAAGAGTAACATTTCTTGGTGGTGTGGTGCTGGGGAGGCAGAAGCAGGCAGACTTTGGATTGTAGGAGGCTAGCCTGGTCTACAGAGCTAGCTCCAGGATAGCCCCAGGGGGCTACACAGAGAAACCTTGTCTCAAAACAACAACAAAGAGTGTGTCATCGATTTCATGTCCCTCCATGTTCTCGTGGTCCCAGGCCCCTGGCAGGTTAGATAAGCACGCTGAGCTACACTCCCAGCCTGGTTTTGACATGTTGTATCAATACCTTAGCCCCTGCTTTAGGATGCTCTTATAACTACTTCCCCCCCCTTTTTTTTTTTTTTAATCTGGAATAAGCAGTTTCTTTAAGTTGATTCCTTTTAGAGAAAGGAAACTAAAAACTAAGTTCTAGGGAACAGATCCTCAGCTCAACTTCCAGGATCTTTAAACAGTTCTAAATCAGTGTTACATAGCTGACAAAATAACTCCGTGAGTAAAAGCACTTACTAATCAAACCTGGGACCTAAACTTCCTGGAATCCATAGTAAAAGTTAAGTAACTGACTCCCCAAATTTGTTCTCTGACCTACACACACACCACATAGCATTACATAGTTCTTTGCCTCTTTCCATTGAATTCCCTAATATAGGAATATGGGTTCTGTACATAATTATATTGGAAAGCGTGTAATATGAACCTGAGTTGTACATAACTGGTATGGGGGTTAATATTAGTTGTTAGCTTTGGGGGAAAGTTGATGTAAAAAAGTGACCTGGAGAAATAGGGCTAGGAATGTAGCTCAGTGATGGGAAGGTAGGCCTAGCAGGCTCTGGGTTTAATTTCTTGCATCTGAAGGAAAAGCGACATGAAAAAGTTGTGATCTTCAAGGGTGAGATGGACTGTTAATATTAGACACAATGTTGAAGAAGCAGTGTGGAGTTAACTGTTACTTTTATTAATGTTTTCTAGGTACTTGGATAGTTCAAAGGCTGTTATTGAGAAAGCAGATGTATCCAGACTGCAACCCATAGCCTTAAGTTGTGTGCTGAATATTGGTGCTTGTAAATTGAAGATGTCAAATTGGCAGGGGGCAATTGACAGTTGCTTGGAGGTAAGTCTGCATGATTTATTTATATTTTTGTCTTATCAAGTTAGAAAAAGTCCTTAATGTATTTTTATTGCCTAGCACCAAAATGAGACTTGACAAAATGTGACATAAGTCATCCTGTCTCTAGTTTGGATTGCTAGTTCTTTCTGTAAATTCATTAATTTTGCTTTTAATATTGTCACCTGATATGTACTTTGCTTTTATTTATCAAAACATGATTATCTGCTTATTTATTGGTATTTATGAGCTAGGCATGTGAACACAAAGCCTGGAATGATTAAGAATATAGGTATGCGTGTGACCTGTGCCTGTAATTCCAGTGCTGGGGAGGTAGAGGTAGGAAAGTCAGGAAGTCAGAGCTATCATTTGCTGTGGGGGAGACCCTGTTCTCAAAAGCAAGACTAAAGCATGTGTGTGTAGACATGCTTTCTCTTCTGCCTGTGCAGGGTTTTCTGCTTTGCTTTATAACTTGAGACTTAAGTCTTGGCTTTTTTGAAACAGGGTCTTATGTCCTTTAGGCTCACTTGATATTAGGTATTCCTGCCTGGCCTTTCAAGTGCTGGGGTCAAGCACGTTCCCACCATGCTGGGCTTAGCTTATCTTCATTTTGTACCTATTATGTCTATGGCCATGGTGCATGTCCAAGGGTCAGAAGATAACATTTGTGGAGTTGGTTTTCTTTCTGCCCTTAGGAAGAGTCCAGAGATTGGAGGTTCAGGCTTGCATGGAAAGTGCCTTTATCCATTGAGCCATTTTGCTGGCCAATTTTATTTACTTTTTAAAAGCCTGCATCATCAAAAAGCTATGGATAGGACACAGTGGGCAGTTTCTATTTGGCATCCAGACTAGTTACTATTAGAATACATAGACACTGTCCTAATGTAGGCCATCCAGAAAAATTTCCAGACTAAATGTTTTTTGCACATTATTCTTAGAGCATGTATCAGTGCTCAGCAAGAACTAAAGACCTGGATGTGTAGCCTTGTGGAATAGCAGTACTTGTGTAGATTACAAGGCTACCCTGGGGTCCCAGCCATCCCATATCCCTTGCTTAAGTAGGTGGGATAAATGATAAGAAATGTATACACGTATATTTAAAGGGGAACATGAAATAAGGAAAGTACAAAAGAGAAGGTCCACTCTGGATCTCTACTTCTTTAAGGCAGGTAATATTCCGTCCCAAAAAATTCTCACTATTTGCTCTCTTAAGAGCTGTCATGCCAACAGAATATATTGCTTTAAAAATGTTTAGGGGAGATGCCTATTAAAGGTTGTTCATGTTACAGTATAATTGTCCCCTCTTCCCCAGTGTCCTTGGGCTCTCAGATAAACACGTAAGCTTGTTTTCCTCATTACCTATAAACCTAGCTGGACACATACTTACATGGCATTCATGTGATTTGCATACCCCTGGATTTTGGTTTTCAGGAAGTGGTGGACTGTCCTTGAACCAGTCACAGGATTCCAGAAAAATGACTATATTTAAGCTTTTATTTAATTTTTTTTCTTCAGTAGTCTGGGTCCACTTGGGCTAGAAACAGTGCTGAGAACAGCACTCTGGAGACTGATAAGAACCCTATCCCTTTCCACGTCCACTCATAGCTCTCTTCTCATAAACTCTACCTCGTGCTGGCTGGCACAGGTCCTCTAGCTCCAGAGAGTTGGAGTCAGTTGATAACAGGTCTTTTAGATACAAATACTGATGGTCTAATTCTTTCATAGGCTCTTGAAATGGACCCTTCAAACACTAAAGCACTATACCGAAAAGCACAAGGATGGCAAGGATTGAAAGAATATGATCAAGCATTGGTAAATTTTGTTATTGTTTTATAATAATCACCTTAAAAGTCTTAATGTTTAATGATTCTTACATTCTCTCCCCTATTTTAGGCTGATCTTAAGAAGGCGCAGGAGATAGCCCCAGGAGATAAAGGTAAATTGCAGGATTTTGTAGTGACACTTCATTTTGTTTTTCAAAGGTGGATACTCATGTACATTTAACCTTGACAGATATTTTTGTCCACAAAGAGTGCCTCTTGGGGTTGGGGATTTAGCTCAGTGGTAGAGCGCTTGCCTAGCAAGCGCAAGGCCCTGGGTTCGGTCCCCAGCTCCGAAAAAAAGAAAAAAGAAAAAAGAAAAAAAAAAAAAAGAAAAAAAAAAGAAAAAAAAAAAGAGTGCCTCTTACTGGGTTAGGCACCGACTATAGTAAACAGACAAATACCCCAGGTCCCTGCCTTTTGCAGAGCGGACATTCTAATTCTGCTCAGCAACATCCTCGACTTCTAACATGGCTTCGTCCTGCTTCTGGGAACGCTGTTTAGGTGCAGGTTCTACTCCATCAGTGCTAGTCAGAAGGTCAACAGTAAGAAAGGATTCATTGTGATTCTAAAGTTTGGGACATGCCTTCCTTCCTCAAGCTGAATGTGGCTGTGACCAAACATTCTCTGTATTGGGTGTGCTGCAGAGTAGCTAAAACAGATAATGCAGACAAAAGTGACACCAGGTCTAAATAGTACTGCGAAGAGATGCCCAGGATGCCTATTGTCACTACTAGGTTGTTGGTCTTCTTTCCAATCCTTTAGATGCTTTGAAAAGTAATTGTTTCCCTTTTTTCCTCCCCAGCTATCCAGGCAGAATTGCTTAAAGTCAAACAAATGATAAAGGCACAGAAAGATAAAGAGAAGGCAGTGTATGCAAAAATGTTTGCTTAATAAGGATTAAAGTTTCCTTAACTATTATACATTGATTATATAAAGGACAATGTATATTACTGTCTACATAATCCCTGATGTGTTTCCCTTGATCTTTGTCATTGTTTACATAGCAGTGCTGACATCGGTTCCTTAATAAAGTTACGAATTACAGTGAATCTCATTATAAAGTGTTTCTGTCTGCATTTTCACCAAGAGTGGTATCTGGCCAATGTTTAGATTCTAAGAGGACCTTCTAGCCCAGTAGTCCTCAATCTGTGGGTCCACTGGAAAACACAGATATTTTTACTTACGGTTCAGAACAGTAGCAAAATCACAGTTCCAAAGTAGCAAAAGAATAAATTTATGTTTGGGGTCATGAATGGCACTAAAAGGTTGTAGCACTCAGAAGGTTGAGAAGGATGTAACCTGTCACAATTATGTGTATAAACCAGCAGGTATGGCTCTGTCTCAATAAAATTGCTTGTAAGTGTTGAGCTCTGGATCTTCTTTCGTGGTCTACAATAAACATTTGTTTTTATACTTAAAGATTTTAAGTTTTGCAAGACAAATATATTGTAGGAGCTTAGTAGCACAAGTTTCTGTTGGTACTGGAAGGACTTGAAAAGTAAGTAGATGCTCTATTATTTATTTATAAAGTTTTATTAATGACAAATATTTCATGATTTTATGGGACGTTAGATACAAAGTTTTTTACTTCAGTGTTTGAAGGACACTTGTTCAGAAGTTATCCAAACATATGGGAGGTTAGTTTGGCATACATTTACAGTATTCTAGAAACTGGCTGTCAAATGTGCCAGTAAGTGGAGGCACTTGGGCTTTACATGCCATTGTAAGCAGGTCCTCCTCCACCTTCTGGGACCACCCAGTTAATATTTTGACTTGGGTCTTTGATATCACATGTTTTACAATGCACACAGTTCTGAGCATTTATCTGTAACCGAAATCCATCACCTTGTTCCAGAGGAACAAATTCATAAACTCCTGTAAAAAAAATTATATATATATTTAGCTATGCAACAAAAGGCAAATAATGAAAAAGTGAGTGGGTATAAACTAATCACATAAAAGAAGTGCAGCAGTATTCTCTGGGTTAGTTAACAAGCTAAAGAAATTGACTCCAGCCCTTCCTTCTGACAGACAAGTCAAAGATAGGAGCTTATTCTTGAATATTTATCTTCCAATCTCACTTGAGCATACAGTGATTTTCATAAATCTGAGTACTGTTTATTCTACCATATTACTTATCTTGTTTTCATTAATTTTAACTGAAAGCTCTTAGCACTTAAGGGATTCAGTACTTGGGATGAATTTAGTGTCAGTCACTGGACTCGGTGTGGTCATGTCTATACATGTACACGTGAACCATCATTTCAGAACAGCGTTTAAAAAGACCCGAGAACAGGTATTTCTTTTCTGTAGTCCATTTGTATGAGGGCAGACATGAAAGCATTTTGGAGATAGGTCATCCAAAGTGAACCTAACCAAAATCCCTACTATTTTATCATTGTGATTCAGGACATTCAAGAAATGGGTTTCATTTAGGGTGCTGAGCATAGAGTGTTGTGTGCACATGTGTGTGTGTTTTAATGGTCTCTTTGCAATAGGAAGGGAGCATCTTGAACTGGGAAATTGTTAAATGTTTAGGAACAGAAAGAAATTGTTACTCACCTGCAGGGCAGAATCGCTGCTCAGGCCCATCATATATTGACAGATTTCTATTAACAGGTATGCTGTCATCCTTCAAGGTTAAATGTGCTGGCTGGTCATGTTCATGATTAGTACCACTCAGAGCCACAGAGGATAAGAGGTCAAAACTGATCTGTCCGTCAGGTTTTGGATACTCAATGGGTGTACAGTCCTTGGCTGGTTTGAGCTGTTCAGAGTCTGAGCCTTAAGCAATTTTGAGGAAGATGTTTAATAAAGTAACATCATTTTCCAGGACTCACTCTGTGTGTGTGTGTGTGTGTGTGTGTGTGTGTGTGTGTGTGTGTTGGTGATACAGGCAGCTCATGCTGATAGGCTTTTACAATTGAACTTCATCCTCAGTTTCTCAATCAGTCTTGTTATGTGGTCCAGAACTTGGCCTTGAACTTAACTGTCTTGCCTTTACCACTCCATGTCTGGCTTGTCCCCCCACCCCCTGAACCCCAACCCCCAGCATCCAAACAGAACCATATTTACCATGGCTCTGACAAGCAAGTTTAAAATGTGAAGAGGGTGGGTGGAGATGAGCTTAATGAAAGTGTTTGCTACTGAGCAGTGCAGCCTGGGCCCCCAACACTACCAAGAAGGGGTGGGGGGAACAACCCTACAACAAGGTTATATTCTCTTATTAAAAGTACACCTCACACATACATTTTTTCCATATATAGGTACTTAATATCAATACTAGCATTAAGTATATTTGAATTACCTTTATGTTTTAGAGTCCATGGCTCCATTCCTCTCAATATCCAGTAAAATATTCCAGTGTAAATCATCCCTCCATATACCCCCAGGATCCCGTGGCAGGATGGCCTTATATTTCTGACAGCATGTAGCTCTTTCCACACCCAGGATTGCTTCAAATTGTCCTCATACTCAGTTACGTGGAGTCCTTTTATGAAAAACAAATATTAAGTGAAAGATAGATAGTGAGGCTTAGTTTTTAAAAACGTCATGTGGACCCATGCAGAATCATGTCTGAGTATAACAGAATGGTTACAGACATAATTGGGGTCTTGTGGAATAGAGTGAGTCCCTAATCTATTAGACATGCCCACTTTACAAGAGACAGACAGATGATGGTGAGGTGAAGACAGGCAGAAAAGGGAGGAAAGAATGTGTAAATCTAAGATGAGGAAAATTAGAAACTTCAGAGAGCATGCTCCTTGATTTTGAACCTCCTACTGAACTTGTAAAGAACTTGTTTAAAGTCATCTAGTTTGTTAAGAATACTACTAAGAAATCAATCTTTTGGGGGATGGGGGTGCAGATGGTAGGGATTAAATCTAGTGCTTCATGAACACTGGGCAAGTGCTATATCTAGTATGGTACATTTAATCTTTAAGGGGAACAATTGTTTATTAACTGACTTGCATCTTTAGTTAATGGTTTTCTGTTAAAAATTTCAAGGGATTGTATTCCTTTCTTATAACTCTAAATTCCAGGGTCATCTGGTACTATGTATGCATGGTACAGCTACAGCAGGGCTTATGGTCCCATAGGGAATAGTACTTGATGAAAAATTAAGAGAACACTCTATCTACCGTCTGTACTTCATCTTGTCTATCCTGCCTTGTCTAGGTATCTCCTTGGCTTTTATTGGTTTTCTTACCTCTTAACAAGCCCATGTGCTAGATCTTCATTCTTAAGATACTTGAAGGCATAACCAAGCTGTGCTTAACACTGGTTTGGTTTTTTTTTCTCTCTCCAGAGCTTGGGAACAATCAAACCCAGAGGCTTGTTCATGTTAGGCAATCTTTCAGCCATTGAGCTATACCTCAAGTCCCTGACCTGCTAATTCTTAGTTATGTGTAATTCTAAGGACTAGGCTTATATTCACTGTTTGGAACTGAAAATGAACAATCTTTGCTAGAGTTTTTTTCCAGGTGCCAGGATAAATTAAGATAAATTAAGCCAAATATGTAGTGTGTCACATGATGGCGCGTGATAATGAACAGTGCTAAGTAGGAGGCCATCCATGTGCATCCCAATTGGCTGTTTGAACAGAGGCAGAGACCATGAGAGAAGAGGATGTGTGACATAGATGTTCAAGAAGTGGACAACACCAGTGACTGCAATGCGGACTGTGGAAATGAGGTCAACAGCAGGGGGGTGTAGTTTAATTGTAGAACCCTAGGTTCAATACCCAGTACTGGCAAAGAGAAATAAAACAACAAAACAAGCCCCCAAAAAGCAAACAAACCCCAAACTGGCAACCATGGAGCTGAGTTCCCAGCTCCTGGGGGGGGGGGGTCTCAGCAGGAACTTGTACGCATGTGCAGAGACCTACGTACACAAGTGAACAATGATAGTTGATTTTTTTTGAAAGTTTCCTGACCTTTAAATGTGTACTATGGCTTATGCATGCCTAACTCCTACACATTACATATACTGTAATAACAGTAAAAATAAATAGCAAATATTAATAGTAAAAAACTAGTAAACAGTAATAACAGTGAAAATAGTTAATATTTATACATAGTATATAATGTATAAATGTATATAACATATATACTATTTTATAATATATAGGCAAATGATTCAAAGTGAATATAGTATATATTAATTTATAAATTATATCTATTTATATATAAAAGTATATATAATAATAAATACATAACTTACAAATAATAAGGAAAAATGAAATCAAAGAGAAAACTGGGTTTCAGAATAAGAAACTTGCTAGGGGTCATTTTATAATTAATTGATTTAGAGACAGTCTCATTACATAGTCTGGACTGGCATGGAACTCGGAGACCTGCCTGTCTCTCTTTGATTAACAATGTGTGCCACCAGGTCCAGTCAGACGGCCTCTTACTTTACTATGGTGGTCGTAGTTGTTTTCTGTCATAGCAGAGTTGTGATTATGCTTACAATATACTAAGAATAGGTGGCTGATTTTGCCACCTATACTTGGGAATTTGTGTGATACCTTTTTGAATCATCCCATAAGGTGCAGGTGTACCATGTGCTGAAAGGGGACATCACTGGTGCTCTACTTTGGATGTGAAGAAAATGACAGTTAAAATTTCTGACTGTAGGGGCTGTAGAGATGGTTCAGTGGTTAAGAGCACTTGACTGCTCTTCCAAAGGTCCTGAGCTCACAACCATCTATAATGGTATCCAATGCCCTCTTCTGGTGTGTGAAGGTAGCTACAGTGTACTTATATAGATTAAATAAATAAATAAATCTTTAGAAGAAAATGTCTGCCTGTCTTAGTATTTCTTTCATATAGGAGTTTCTCACCTGCTGTCTTTGATTGGAGATTTTCACTAGTTAGTTGCTTAAAAATTGCTTCTGCTGCCAAGCTTCCACTTTTCATTGCTGTGTGGGTACCTTTGATCTTGGGAACATTCATGAATCCAGGACTGCAACCAATTAGTAAGCCACCAGGAAAAGTGAGTTTTGGTATGGACTGAAAAGAAGATGAAGAATAATACATTCGTCAGCTCAAATGAGACAAAACAAACACAAATATTTCAAACCTAAAGTTGTAGGGCAAAGAAGAGTAAACGCCTGGAAAAGGGGTGTCGCAAGGAAGGGGAACAGTCGGCGCGTGTAGGGTTAGGACTGTGGCTTGCTTTCTATTTTTTTTTCCCTCTTCCTATCCCATGCCTGTCTTGTATGGGACAATTAACAAAACAATATGTTTAAAATAACATGCTTTTATTTATGTGTATCTGTCACAGTTCAAACATTTTCTAAGTTTTGGTGAAAATTGTAATTTTCTTTACATGTATTTTGGGAAATGAGTCCATGTCTATTTCAGTCTGGTATGTGGAGGTAAAGAATGTACTCTAATGGCATTACAACGTCTAGGTGCTGCTCTAAGCAACTGGAGCTTTCAACTTCTGATAAAACAACCAGAGTAATAAAGGTATTGGCCAAAAAAGGTGCCACTGTTTTCAGCTTAGCCAACAAAAGTACACTGTCTAGGGAGTAGGAACTGAAGTAAGGACTGCATGGAACATGTACTCAGTTTGAAAAGGATTCAAAGCTTTATTTTAAAGTCATGTGACCTCCATGTTACTTTTCTAATAGATTAAAGGAAACCAAACACCAATTTCTAAAACAGTTTGAGAATCTAGACTATTAGAGGCAGAAGTGATCATGTTTTAAATACAATCCTGAAAGCAGAGATGCTATCTCCTTCCAAGTCATTTGGGCTAGCCTTTAGAGCTGCTTTTCAGATTATCTTATCTGTCTGACTGATACTCTTCATAACAGTACTAACAACTTTTATCTGGCCATTTAGTTCTTATTTCATCATTTCACATATACCCAACAAACATTTCAAAATATTTACTTTTAACAGAATAACCAGAGATAGAATCATAACAGGCCACCTGAAACACTTAGTTGGGATAAACGATTTTTTTTTTTTTTTTTGGTTCTTTTTTTTCGGAGCTGGGGACCGAACCCAGGGCCTTGTGCTTCCTAGGTAAGCGCTCTACCACTGAGCTAAATCCCCAGCCCCTGGGATAAACGATTTTTAAAAGAAAAATTTCCTTTTCAGTTTCCTGGTGTAAGTAAAACAATAAAAGGAAAGCATGAATCACACAGGTTTTTTCTAGTAAAAAGTAAACAAAAGGCCCATGAAAATATCTCTAGAAATATATATTTTGGACACAGGGTCTCACCATTCTTGTCTGGCTTCAAGTTCAAGAAATCCACCGGCCTTAGCCAACCAAGTGCTGAGGTTAAAGTCGTGCACCACCACCCCAATCAAATCAATATAACCCTTTTCCTTTTTATGTGTATGAGTGTTTTGCTGTATGCCTGTGTACCATGTGTGGGCCTGATGTCTGAGAAGGTCAGAAGCAAGTATCAGATGCCTTGGAACTGGAGCTGTGGATGTTGTGAGCTGTGCTACAGATGCTGGAAACAGAACCTCAGTCTTCTGCAGGAACAAGTGTTCTTAACCACTGGGCCATCTCTCCAGCTCTCAATATATTCTTGAAACTAAATTCATGGTATACTGTAATCACTGTGTTTATGCATAATTTATAAGTATTTGTTAAGCTCCTTAAAGTTTTGTCCTATGAAATAAAAATTATGTTCTTAATTTGAGAAGTGCTGGAGGCTACCTGCAAGCCACCTTCATTGAGAGCTCGGGCTCCATAGGCTATCCTTTTCCCACCTTCCAGGGTTGGTCGGATGCTGGGGTGATGCTTCCACCTCTGGAACTCTCTGAATGGACTCAGGTATGGATTCTGATAGTCCAGGCCAACCTTAAAGCAAAACAAAAATTAAAGCAGAGATAAACTACACTGAGGGTAAGAAAGTAAGCAAAAGGATAATTGGCATTTATAACTACAAAAACTTTAAAGATTAAGAAGATCTCAAGAAGCCACTGTGCTTTGGAAATTAAGGTCCAAATTAAAAAAATGATTCTCAATGCATTTGTAAATAAGTATCCACAAGTGGAGTTGTAATTACATAACTTACCAATACCAACTCTACAAGTAAGATAGTAATCCAGCCCGGGCAGTGGTGGTACACACCTTTAATCCTAGGACTTCGGAGGCAGAGGCAGGTGGTTCTTGGTTGGAGGCCAGCCTGGTCTACAGAGAATTGCAGGATAGCCAGAGCTACACACAGAAGCCTGCCTTAAAAACAAAACAAAACAAAAACAAGCAACGAAAAGAGTAATCTATGTTACAGTCGTACTAGGGCAGAATTAAAGTGGTGTAAAAACAGTGGAGGAAGTACAGCTTTTACAGCTGTGTCAGTGCTCAAATTAATAGCTACACCTTTCTCTTTTCATAAGCCTGAGTCACTAGGATAAGTACCACAGGGTGACACACCAAAGCCTGACAACTGGGGTTAAATTATGTACTGAGTGCAGAGATTTAATGATGAATCATGTAAAAGGGTCATGACACTAACCCTTGACATTGCTGTTAGCTATAAGATGTCGAAACTTGATTGTTCAAAATGTTTAAGATATAATTTATTGCTATAGCAATGAAGAGGAAATTGTGATTTGTTTTTGTTTGTTTGTTTGTTTGTTTGATTTCTTTTTTTAAATGGTAGGTTCAGACTGTGGGCCAACTTATTTTTAGTAGCAGCATGCCATAGTGGAAGTGGGCTCTAAAGTCATCAGGCATGAATCCCACCTCTATCATTATGGTAATTTGAATGGAAATGGCTCCTTCAGGCTCATATGTTTGAATGCTTTGTTCTCAGTTAGTTGAACTGTTTGGGAAGGATAGGAGGTGTGGCCTTGTTGGAGGAAGGTTGCAACTGGAGATGGGTTTGGTGATGTTAAGACTAGACCAGGCCCATTCTCTCTCTGGCTTCAGATTAGGGTATAAAGCTCTCAGCTACTGCTCTGGCACCACTGATGTCATGGACTAACCCTCTGAAACTGTAAGGAAGCCTCCAATAAAATGCTTTCTTTTATAAGAGTTGCTTTGGTCATGGTGTCTTCACAGCAACAGAACAGCAACTAAGACAAGGAGTTCCTGTGGCATTTGGATAGACTTATTTAATTTGCTCATAATAAGGATATGCTTCATAGCACACAGGATGGCTACAAAATTGACTGACCAATCTCCACTAACCTTCTAGAACAGTGCCTAGAGTGTGGGAGCTACTAGTATTACAGCTAAGCAAGTTGATGAATGTCTACAGTAGCCATAGAGATTTTACATGCTGGTAAGTTCAAAAGTCAGCTTTCTAATAGAAAAGTATTCTCTCTATATAAAGCTCTACTTTCCACATGGATCACCCTATACCTCTAGTAAAACTTTTTGCAATGGGAGAAAACTTACCACAAAACCAACAGCTACTAGAGGTTCACCTTCATTTAAGTGATAGAGGAAAGAGCCTCCATAAGTATGTCTGTCCAAGGGCCAGCCAACAGTGTGATCTACTCTCCCAGGTTTCCACTTCTTCTCATCAATAACCCATAACTAAAAACAAAACACAGTCCTTGAAGTCTTACAGTATTAATTACATTAATATTATGTAACATGTAATATTGTGTAATATTAATTACATGAAAGCAGCACAAAATTATTTTGGACAAAAATATAATTAAATGATTGTAAGCCAACATAAAGAAATGGTTCATGAAAGTGATGAACCCATTAGCACTTCAAATTAAGTATTTCTTTTGTGACTATAGAAAAGATTATTGAAAAATTTCTGGAGTACTGGCTACTCAAGCATGCCTACTGTTGCGGGAGAGGGGAAAATCAATGGAGTAGCAAACTTCAGAGCTGCCATTTTATCATTCTTCAGCCATCTTACAATAAGATCATTGTTCATTGCCAGCTTTTATTCACAAATATTTATTTACTTATTTTTTCAGTGCTGGACACTGAAATCAGGCTGTCATACATTTTAGGCAAGCACTCTGACATCCCAAGCCCTTTAAAAAATATGCTGGTCATGGTGGTGAGGCCTTTGGGAGTCAGGAAGGAAGATTTTGTAAAGTTCTTAAACTAGCTCGGGATGCAGCTCTGGTAGAAGGTTTGCCTAACACAGTCAAGGTCCTGAGTTTAATTCCTAGCACTGCAGAACAAAACAAAAAACAAGTTTAAAGGGTTAATAGAGTGTAGAATAAATTAAGAAAATATGCATTTGGGCTGGGGATATGGCTCAGAGGTTAAGAGTACTGACTGCTCTTCCAGAGGTTCTGAGTTCAATTCCCAGCAACCACATAGTGGCTCACAACCATCTGTAATGGGATCCGATGCCCTCTTCTGTTGCGTCTGAAGTCAGCTACAGTGTACTCGTATGCATAAAATAAATAAATCTTTAAAAAAAAAAGAAAGAAAATATGCATTTAACTTTATTAAATTATAGATTAATATACAATGAGTATTTCTTGAAATATTTTCACATAATTTTGAATAAATAATTCTTTGTAGGATTTGGCCATTCTATAAGTAGCACATGAGAAAGCCATCGAAGGGAATGTTATGGGAAATATTAAGGTTCAAATATTTTCAAGTTTATGAGGTGCTGTAGACATAATTTAGGCAATCATTTGACCTGTTTTAGTTATAAAGAAACCATTTAAATTAATGAAAAAATTAGAGTAAAATTAAATCAATATTATAAACTACATGATAATACAAATTAAATTCCATCACTTAAGGTTAAAATTGCACAAGCAAACCAGGATACCTCCTTCAAACCAATTCCGTAAGTCTGGGCATCACAGCTGGCCCTCAAATCAAACTTTTTATAAAGCTGCTTGGCTAGGTGTCCATGGCAGCCTTCTGCAAAGATTGTGACTTTGGCATGCAACTCCAGGCCTCTCTCAAATGTTGTCTGAAAAGCAAAAACTTGTTAAAAAACAGTATTTGATAAAATAAGCTAACAACGATTTAGGTACACAAAACATAGTAGACCTATGTACTGGAAGGAAAACTATCAGGACTATTTATTATAAGTGAGTCTAAATTTCCCATCTCTGTACATTCCTGAGTTTGCTTTTACCATCAGAAGCAAAGCAGTAGATTTCTTATGAGTTATGAAAAGAAAATATGCATTAAACACCATATACAATCTAGTTACATCATTTTTTTTTTAAAGAGTGGAAGTGCTGTCTGCATGTACACCTACATGCCAGAAGAGGGCTTCAAATCACCATGAAGTTCTAGGAATTGAACTCAGGACCTCTAGAAGAGCAAACAGCCAGTGCTCTTAAGTGCTGAGCCATCTCACCAGCCTAGTTACATCCTTTTAAGCATTCGACTGCACTCAACACACTCTGCATCTACTTGCTTTATTTACTTTAACCTTTTCCCTACTGTCAACATACAGTATTGCAAAACAAATTTCCCTCTCACTAAAAAATTAATCAAATATGTATGTAGGTATGTTTGTATGTATGTATGTATGCATGCATACATGTATATAAAGGCCAAACATGTTGCATACTTCTGTAATCCCAGACCTTAAGAGGCCAAGGTAGGAGGATTATGAATTTGAGATCAGCTTAGGCCACAATGAAGAGACTACGTCTCAAAATAAAACAAAAACAGGTTACAATTAGAGACTTTTTTCTAACTGCATTTACATCTGGCAGGTGACAGTTACTTAAGAACAATAATTAAGGAAATCCATTATAAAATATATTTTTTTGAGGTGTATGTGTATATAGATATATTATTTATATAATTAATAGGTTTATACCAAAGTAATGCTTCATAGTTATTTGCACATCATAAGTGTATGTATATTATATGCATTATACCAGAAATGAAACATTCATATTTTTTGAAACATTCATATTTTAATGGTCAAATAGATTAAGTTTTTGTTTCTGTCTTGCAGTGAAGGCCAAGCTGCCAGTGAACCCAGAATTCTTCAGTCTCAATAGTCAGAACTACCTCAGTGCTAGGCACACTCAGAGAACCAGCCCGCTTTTCACTTTGATTGGTAAATTGGTTTTTTCTTGAGGGGTGTCTATTTGTGCCATATAATCATATCACAGATAAGCATATACCAATAGACAAGACCGAGTTGACCACCAGACTGAAAAGCTGGAGCTGTTTCAAAATGTCACAGGCGAAAATCAAGCTAAGTAGGATAAAAAATGAGTGGAGCACAGCAGAAACCACCTCTGCTTTTCCCCATGGCAAACATGGAGCAGGAGACCCCACCACATTCTTCTATGGTGTTTTTGGTTTTCTTCTTCTCTCACGGTTTTTCAGTATGTTGACCAGGCAACTTTTGAGCGCTGGGTATCAGCTTATCCTCCTGATTATAGGTATGTGCGACCATGCCTGGCTTCTTTTATACATTACATTCATGTAATATATACATATGTATGTGTGTATTCAGAGAGGAACATGTGTGGTCTTTGTTGTGATGTTGTAACGTTACTATTTGTTATATGTAAATTTCTTTACAAATTTGTAATTAGGTTGTCATAATGTATAGAGAATAATTGCACAGGCAAGCAGCATGGCATGGCTTGTGTGCTTGCCACTGGCTTTCTAAGCAGAAAAACTTACTGGAGGAGACTAGATTCCTAATTCTGTTCAAGAATAGGAGAAAGGGGTTAAGCAATAAGCAATCACCAGGTCTAGGGTAACTGTATGTTACCTCTGTCCTCAAGAAGCCGACCATGTAGTTGGGAGATTAGGTAGTAAACACAGACGGACAATGTATTGTGATGGGAATTTGTGTTTATTCTTATGGTAGGAAAAGAACCTGACAGTTGCAAGCTCTGTAATTCTTTTCTTTTGAAGCTCCAATCTATTTAGGCTTACATAAAACATTCTTTTTTAATCTTGGTTTTCTACCCCACCCCCCCACTTTTAAAACAGAGTCCACAGCCATCCCTCTGCCTCAACCTCCCAAATAGTAGGATAACAGGTACGTGCTCCCATGCCTGGTGCTAGCTATGCCTGTTAAGTTATATGTAGTTTCATTACTGATCTACGTAGTGACTCCTGTGAGTCTGAGCGACTTTTCAGGCTTTGTAGTATGGATTGTACATAGCAGCGGCTGCAGCTAACGTGCACCTGTGTTCACCTGTCAGACCGACGTCGTGGAGGAGAGGAGGGAACCAGTTTTAGGTTTCCCGAAAGATGGCTGCTGTGAACAGAGTGAATGAGACTAAAGGAGTGCCGATGCAGATGACTGTGCTAGTTGCCACAACTTACTAAGTCTCTCATTGAGTGAATGGAATCAAAGCTTTCATGTTTGTTCCACAGGTATATGACTCAGATTTTATCTTTTAAAAATTATTCTTAAACATGTTATACTTGTGTTGAGCTCAAACGTGTCTCTTGTTTTTAAACAATTGTTAAAAATACTACTAAGTATATTCTAAAACCTCCATACTGTGCAGTTTGTAGGAAGACCTAAATACCACGCTTGAGTTGGTTCTTTTTGTTGAGAAAGGATCTCGTATGTAGCTAGCTTAGGCTGGCCTTGAGCCTCAGCCTCGGCCTCCCAAGTACTGGGCCTGCGGATGTGCTCCATGCCCTGCCCTGCCTCAGCACATAGCTGTTGTTCGTAGGCATACCTTTGGTGCACCATCCTTCTGTATTCCCACATCGTTAGTGGCGATTCCTTTCACACTACCATCTTCATGATAAAGGACCTAAAAATGACAAAAACAAACTTAGTATTACCTCAGATTCATATTAACTTTGACATATTTGAAATGATGATGATTACAGTTTATTTTTGAAGCAAGAAGGGTGGGGGAATGTAAATAATCATGAAGCATAATCAAGAAGATGAGAAACTACTGTGACACCCCACTCCTGTTTCCTCTAGAGAAAAATGCTCTCTGGACAGTCAATGCAACTGCACCCTGGAATCATGGGAGTGTATGAACAAAGGAGAGCGGGTCAGGTGGGTGCTGACCCAAGGAGAGCAGCAATGGAGAACGGGGTAGACATGGAACTGAGGTCTGGTTCCGAGCACTAAAGCAAACAATAAAGCCTGCTAACCGTTGGGGATTGGTTCTAATGCGTTGAATTAATTCGGCCCCAAAGTTGGGAGTCTGCATGTCCAAATACTGAAGGTCCTTTCCCCAAATGCTTTTCGATCAATCAATAAAGAGCCAACAGCTAATGACTGGGCAGATAGACTTAAGGTGGGACCTTTGGATTTGTGTGGGCTAGAAATGGGAAGAGAGGAAGGAAGAGTCACCAGGATTGAGGGGAGAGAGTGGCAGGATCGGGGAGAAGGATGGGACATAATGCAAGAGAGAAAGTCAACCAGTCATGTAAGAATTCTGGTAGGTGGCCTTCCCCGATTGGACCTGGAGTAATAGGGGAAGGTGTGGGAGTCTCAGGAGTACTGGACGGGAGCATTTGCTAGCAGAGGACTGTTTAGGCTCAAAGCCCAGCCTTTGAGCTAGCCACAGCATGTAAAAATTAACTCTGTGTGTGTGTGTGTGTGTGTGTGTGTGTGTGTGTGTGTGTGTGTGTGTGTGTGGCGTGGTACCTACGGCCTAGGGGACCATTGGGAGAGGGTGGCTTGTGTGGCAGAGTCACAGCTGGAGCGAGAGGATCCGGCTCACAGGAACTGATTGAAAAAGTTCTTTTTAATTTTTACCACAACACTTCTTACCTCTCACTCTTCTTTCATTATTTCTTCAAAAAAATTTATGTATGTTTCATTTTATGTCTATATTTTATGTTTTGCCTGAATGTTCATGCTGTGCCTTCAGAGGCCAGAGGAAGGTGGCAGATCTCCTGGACTAAAAGACAGTTGTGTGTGCTGGCATGTGGGTGCTAGGAATTACACCGGGGTCCTCTGGAGAAGCAGCCAGTGCTCTTAACTGCTTCATCCTCCCAGCCCTTTCCTTTCTGTTATAGAGACAGAGTCTCACTATATAGGCCTGGCTAGCCTAATGTAGACCAGGCTGGCCTCAGATTCACAGTGATCTGCCTGTCTCTGCCTCATGAATGCTGGGGATTAAAGGCACACCATCATGCCCAGGTGCCTGGCTTTTTAAAAGGATATTTCTTTCTCAGCCTGTGAAAGTAGGGGGATTTTTGGTTTATTGTTCATTGAATATTAAATTGATTTAAACAAATTGTTTACAAGTTCTTTAATGTCTTGAAGACATTGAAGGTTCTTTTGGATTTTCAAATTTAATTCCTTGGGGTCAACAGTTTGAAATGGTTCCCAAAAACTATCACTCTGTGGGAACTAATAGAAGAAGTTTTTGGAATGGAGAATAATCTACACAGGTTTGAACTAGTTCATTCATCATGGTGCCACTTTTGAAAAGGGAAAGAAATGTGTTTGGTGGAGCACGACAATAGTGAGGGAGGTCAAATAACACAGCATGGTGGTTGAAAGAAATGAGAATATTAGCCTGGGAAAGTAAAACCTGGTGAGTAAAGGTGGGGAAAGAGTGAAAAAGACAAGAAGAGTGTCCTTGGAAGGGGGCATAGACTTGTTTTGCAAAGCCACACAGCAGATGATTTCCACTGAATACATGAAAAGATGACCAGGAGTCCACAGAGAGATTCATATCCCCATGGCGTTCAATCACATGACGGGAGCAATAGAAGAAATTCAATTCCTCTTTGGATTAGCATTTTTAGTATTTTCCCCAATTTTGCTATTCTAAAATGCTAAGATTTTTCTAAACAATTTACCTCTGTAAAATTATTGGTTTACTTTTGTAAGAAAGAGATTGTTTTCTATAAATGTTAAAAAAAACAAAACTACACAGACCTCAGCAGCAGCATATCCAGGGTACACTTCAACTCCCAGAGCCTCTGCCTGTTCTCCCATCCAGCTCACGAGGTGTCCGAGGCGTACGATGTAATTGCCATGATTGTTCATCGGAAGACCTGCAATTTTTATGCAATTTAAAACCTGACATTTTATTGCTAAGGCACTCTGATAATCTAATATACTTAATTTAAAAAATCTAACCAGTGTGTACTGCTGCATAAATATACACATTATCTTTTTGGCTATCATGACATTTTTTAAAAGTTTGGGTATAGTTCTAGCTTATTAAAATAAAGTCAATATTAAAGCCTGAAATAAAAAATTCCTCGCTGGCTTTCAAGGCTCTTTTAGAGAGGAAGACAAAAGAACTGCACCCTAGTCTGGCCTTCTCATTAGCTTGCTTAGCCATCTCTGGGCAAGTCCTCCACATTTCGGCTTCTGTGTTCTCATCTGAGGGTTTTCCTCACCGAGATGCAGCCCCTCCAGCCGTGCAAGCCCATGCTTTCGCGACTGTGCATACTCTACCTGGAAGAATTGGCACAGGAATTCTGTGTTTCTCTGTTAAAATCGCAAACCTGTCTTCTGTTACAGGAGTGTTAAGTGGAGCCTGGGAACAAATGAGAACAGGAAGGAGATGATGTTACTTGTATGTTGGGTGAATATGCCTCTGAAAGAGAAGAGAGAAAAGGAACTCCTCCTTTGCTTTGAAAACCTTGTAACTAAATTGTTTTGTGTCTGTTGGAAACAGAAATCCTTTTTCCTTAGAAATGTGTAAGAGTGTCTAAGAGTGTTTAGCCTGCATGTACAGCTGTGTACCTTTATGTGCCTGGGGCCCACAGAGGCCAGAGGTGGCTCTGGAGTTACAGATGGTTGTAAGCTGCCACGTGGATGCTGGGAATTGAACTTTGGTCCTCTGGAAAAGTAATCAGTACGCTTAATCACAGACCATCTCTCTGGTCTGAAGATGGGAATCTGAAAAGCCAACCCATAGCTCTTGGTGGTTTTGAGAGGCCTCTTGAAACATGTCTGAACTGTGTACATCATGCCTCCCTCTCTGTGGGCCTCGGTGCCTGCTGCAAGTTAAAACTCTGCCTAGTTGGAGGAAAAATTAGAAAAGTTGTCCTTTTGGGGATAAAGACATTCGACATGTATGTAGAACTGACAGCTGTGGTGTAGAGGTCTCAAGACAATAAAGGGCTTTGACATTAGAGCTGACACTGCCAATCTAATGATTCCGGTTTCTGATAACCTGAAGACAGAGTAAGTCCCTTTTTAGGGTTTTTGGTTTTTTGTTTTGGTCTTTTTTTTTTTTTTTTTCTTTTGGTTGTGAGCCTAGCCTTTAACGGCTGAGCCATCTCTCCAGCCGGGTCTTTTTTTTTTTTTTTTTTTTTGGTTCTTTTTTTTTCGGAGCTGGGGACCGAACCCAGGGCCTTGCGCTTCCTAAGTAAGCGCTCTACCACTGAGCTAAATCCCCAGCCCCTCGGTCTTTTTTTTTTAAACCATGCTATTTTGGGAAGGAGTGCACAAATCAAGTTTTCACATTATAGTTTATTCCACAAAAAATGAGTGCAAATAACATTTATATACTTATTCAACCTTTATTAAAGGATATTCACAAATATTCTAACTTTGGATGGAGGACAAATATAACTCATCCTACAAAAGAAAAAGTTGAAGTAAGATTTTAACCAATTTCATATTAATTTTGAAAGCAATGAAAACTAACAGAGTCTTCTGGATGGTCATACTTGTACCCTTTTCTGCTGATATTAGAAGAAACCACATTAATTATTTCTTTAGAAAATTGATTTCAGGTGCCAGAGAGTTGGCTCAGTGGTTAAGAGTGCTAGCTTATATAGAGGACCTGAGTTCAATTCCTAGCACCCACAACTATGTGTAATTCAAGTTCCAAGGAGATGCAATGCCCTCTTCTAACCTCTGTGGGCATCAGGCATTTTCATGATACACACACTTACATGCAGGCAAATACTCATACATATAAAATAAAAATCTAAAATAAATTTTAAAAGAAGAAAATTAAACTTTCCTCTTTGGTTTTAGATATTGCATTATCCCAGAAAAGTCTACATAATACTTTACTAGGCAAACATTTAGAACAACAAAGTGTTATATTAGGTAAATTGTTCAAAGAAATTCTCAAGATCATGGCTTCTCATATGTTCAGTATATAAATGAGACATATAGGCAGCGTTATATAAAATAGGAGTTACGTGTTGGAGCGATGGCTCAGAGGTTAAAAAGCACTGGCTGCTCTTCCAGAGGACCTGGGTTTGATTCCCAGAACCCACATGGTGGCTCTCAATTGTTTATAACTCCAGTTCCTAGGGGACGAAGTTCTCTTGTGATCTTCACAGGCACCAGGCATACAGGTGGTGTACAACCATATATGCAGGCAAGACTTTCATATACATAATAAAATAAGTAAATACATACAATTTAAAAAATATGAGTTACTATGTCAAGATATAATTCTGTTTCTTCTTTCTTGTTTTAGATTAGGTCTTGCTATGGAGCTATGCTGGCCTTGAATTCATCAACCTCCTGACTCTGCTTCCTCCATGGTAGAAGTACAAGAGCAATCAACTATATTTAGCTTTCCAGCTATTGTTCATTTGTGTGTGGTGCTGGAAACTGAACCCAGGTCTTGCCATGCTTGCTATACTACTTAGCTATAGGCTCAGGTTCCTTTTCTTTGGTTCTATTTAAGTTTAAAAAAATTAAAAATATATATATTTACCTAACAATTTAAAATTTAGATTTACATGATAAGTGTTTTCTTTATTTTACTAATTTGAAAGTAGAGACAGCATAGATTAGACCTTGTGTAAGAATCATTGTCCTACCCCCTTCTCCTTCCAGTCTGGGAAGAGCTCTTTAAAAGCAGCTGGATCAAGGCAAGCCCCTGAGAGCGTATGAGCTCCTATCTGAGCAGCTTTCTCCACCAGACACACACGGATGTCCTTTTCCTGTTCAGCAGCCAGCTGCTTTAGCCGAATAGCTGCAGAGAGCCCTGCTGGGCCGGCACCAACTATTACCACATCTGCTTCTTCTGCAAATCTCTCCATATTCACTCCTGGGAGGAAAACAGGTTAAAGATAAAGAACAACTCTGGGATTAATAGAACCACATAAGTCTTATGCTGGTTTAGGATACATTAAGATGTGTTTTAGTGTGTTTACCATGCTTAATAGTATAATTTATAGATATTCTCTCTGGGCTGTGCATAATAATTATAGTAAGTATATAATTTGATGAGTTTCAGGTTCTCTTAGGTTCAGTATGTATCTTATTTTGCTTCTCATGAACAGACTTTTGGCTTTGAAATCCACTATTATAAATTTAGAAGGCATGGTGGTTCACACTTATAATCACGACAACTGGGCGGTAAGAGCAGGAGAATCAGGAGTTGAAGGTCATCCTGTTACATTCAGGAGTTCAAGGTCAGGCCACTACATGAAGTCCTGTTCTAAAAGAAACAAATGAACAACAACAACAAGTTTTTACTTATCTAAGCCGTAAGATGTGACACATTTGATAAATCTGGGATATATATTGGATGCTTTTAAATTATCATGAAAAATAAAATATTAATACCAACAAGATAATATAAAATATCTAGGGAAGTCTCAAGAATATTATGAAAACTATGGCCTACCTTCCCATCTTTTGTCTTTTTCCCGGGGATGAATAGTGTAGTGAGTGGTAATCTGAGGTACAGCAGAGGTTGAAGAGCATCTTGGAGCACACAGAGGTAGGCACTTTTTAATTTTTAAGGCATGAAACCACTGATATGCTGCATAAAAATGAAAACAGTATCTTTTTAAAAATTAGTTTCCATCTGTCGTATACTGAAAAGTCTCTCAGCTGAACGAATATTTTAAATAATTGACACAAATCTAAATGGAATGTTTTTTCTTATATGAATGATACAGCTAACTTTTGCTCATGAAGCAAAATTTCAAATCTTAAAATGAGTAAGAGAATAAAATGAATGGCTGATAGTATAATAAAAATGAATGGTTTGGAATTTGAGAGGGATAGTTACTCATTAAATGGTACAAAAATAGAAAAAAACATATGTTTTTTTCTATTTTTGTTTTGTTTTTCCAAAAACATTTGGAAAGAATATATACATTGTTCTTTATGTCAAATGAATTCCATTCAATCCACTGTTTTTGATTGTTTGTTTGAGACATGGTCTTAGA